>NW_015386112.1:505207-541871 GCF_001527695.2 Protobothrops mucrosquamatus | reverse complement strand
CCCCCACTTCACAAGGAGGGACTCTCCACCGTCTATCTGAGGCACAGTGGTCTCCCTCGGACATAGATTCTCCCTTATAATGACCGCTACCCCACCGCCCCTACCCCGGGTCCTTGGCTGATGGAATACCTGGAAACCTGGCGGGCAGATGTCAACGAGGGGCACTCCCCCTTCCGTGCCCAACCAGGTCTCGGTGATATAAAGTTTTATTGATTTTCTATTTTTACAAATCATAGGTGCTTAGTAAACAATGTGTTGTCTGGGTTCATTTTTTAGTTAATAATACATTTTAAAATTATTCTGTGTCTTCTTTTTCTTTGTTCTTCAATATCGCTCTGTCAGTTTCTATACATTCTGGTATTTTCTTAATCCCTTCTTCAAATGGTACTCTTCACTTTTCAAACACTAAACAGATGCAATTCTTTCTGCTATTAATACATATAACATACATACAGTATTAAGTATATAGTTCTCCATCATATTTTTCTAATATTATATCTACTAACAATAGTTCTAGATTACATCTTTTCTATCCAGTTCATGTCTCAGTTTTATTTGCAATTGAAGTCACCTTATTAAGCCAATACCCTGTTTTCCCAACTCTTATTTCAATTTTGTTTTCCCTTCAG
Organism: Protobothrops mucrosquamatus; assembly: GCF_001527695.2. NCBI lineage: Eukaryota > Metazoa > Chordata > Lepidosauria > Squamata > Viperidae > Protobothrops > Protobothrops mucrosquamatus. Next base: position 541,242 of record NW_015386112.1, on the reverse strand, counting down.
TCTTCAAAGTATCTTTATAAATTATGATTTTCTCATAATTTATGTTACAAGATATTCTAAACACTGCTACAGATATAATACGGGCCACCACAAGAATGCTAGGGCTTGATAAGATAGAACTATTAAAGCAGAAAGATTAATATTAATAATAGTAATAATTCATAAAATTATTTTACCTGTTAAGGTGCTTTGCATGTATTATGTTTTAAGTTATCTCCTTTGTTTCAAGTATTGAAATTGAAAGAATGCAAGTCTTCAGTCTTTTAATTGTTAAACCACAGAATTTCTAATGAAAACAGAGAGAGTGGAACTCTTTTCAGGGCTGTATTTATTTCTAAACATGTGCTATGTGAAATGCATATATCTCTGCCCTCCCCAGCTCTGCCCTCCTATATTTACTCGTCCAGTGAGATTTGGATGGCAAATTATGTCCAAGTGAGGAATATGCAAAAATTAAGGGACTCTTTCCCCTTCAGATTGTTGTTACTGTAGGTTGTTTAAATTGCAGTTCAATTGTTTAAATTGCAGTTCAATAAGCATAGTGTTTAAACTATAAGACCCCACTGGAAGATGCCAAGAGGAAGCCTTTTAAAGAAACATGTGTATTTGTAGACTTTGGCAGTATACCATTAGAACTGTGTGAAAGATTTAATTCGCAAATGTCTTCAGCTGAAAAGAAGAAGAAGAAAAAAAGAAGCTGCAGGATGGCTAATGAATTGTTAAAACTTTCCCCCCCTAATATAATGGAAAGGTTTTTAATTTTGGAGAATATATTTATCTGTTGCTCATTATAGTTTTTGAAACTAAAATATGCTCCCACTTTATTTTCAGTTGTTATTTTTAAGAATCATTTGACTCATCGAATAAGCAACTACCTTTATCTGTGGGATCCTCATTTTCTTGGGCTACCATTTGAAATATTGGTTGTGATTATGCAAAATGATAAGAGAGTTCCAAAGAACAGGCCCTAGTTAAGAAGGATGCTCATGAAACAAATCGAAGTTGTCTTCTGAGCTTGAAACAAAACATTTCCACTCCTACTGTTCTGTGGAATCCTCTTTAAGCTTTTTGTGTTCCAAGAGAATAAAAGTCAAAACAATATCATTGTTCTGCCATAGGAATTAAGTTCATATTAAGTTCCTTATTTCCTCATTTTTCATCTTAAGGCAACCAAAATAGGTGAAATGGAAATCTCTGTTTGATGTTTCATACAATGCAGCCTGCTGAAGGATTGGTTGTTTAGTCAGAAATTGAGCCTTAAAAATGTTTTTATATAATATTTATAATCAAAATTTGTAGAAACAGCAATTCAACATATTTTTAGCTTGCCTACAGTCATAGAAATAAATACAGCTAGGAAGCAAGAATAGATCCAGTACAATACATCTCATAAACAATAGCAAATATACTATCTCTGACTGACAGCTGGAGGCTTCTTCCTAATTCATGTGTACTGTATATAGTTTTCACATTTATAAGCCTATGAAAAAAGAACAAAAGGAACATTTTTTTCATTTAACGTCCTGAAAGTTCAATAGCATAGCAGCATTATCTAAAGTGATTATCTACAATGGCTTCAATACACTCAGCTCTGAAATAGGGAAGGGGGAGGGGCTTAGAAGGAAGCAGTCATGAATAGTCTAAACAGCTGTCCCATAGTACTGTGTTTTATTTGCCACAACTATATTGGCAATTTTTTGGGAGGGGGAGATTCTGTTTATAAGCAGCTTCAACATTCATTCATTCATTTATCCGTCCATCCATCCATCCATCCATCCTTGTCTCCCTCCCTACCCTCAGTTTTTGGTCCTATTCTGTTCAGTTTTCAGAAGTTATTTTGCTGGGGTGCAGACAGACTCTGATTTGGGTTAGAAACAATACAAAACTATCAACCAGTGGTGGGCATTATAAAACAATTCGGGAAAAGTGCCTCATAGTGTTTTGCCGAAGATTACAGGGTGTTTTGTTCTAAAGTTGAAATTATAAACACAGTTTCAAGCTCAGGACATTTTGTATCTACCCTATTTGTTAAGAACAGCTCACCAGGAACTTATGTATTATTTTATGTAATGGGATCATCTGCAATTCTTAGAAAATAAAAAATATAGATAATTACGACTCAGAATTTTATTTGAAAACATGTGGATCTATCATAGAAAGATGAAGCTGCTTGAATATCTTGGACTACTAGGAAGCAACCTCATCCCTTTGTTTTCTGGATAATGGTGTTTGGTGATTCATTATATTAATCGTAAAAGCTACATTATAAATAAGGAAGCAGGCCTCCATAACATCCTCCATGTGCTTACTCAGTTCCATTGTGGCCTGCGACACAAAAATGTTATCAACCAAAACAAAAAAGACTGCTTCTTTGTTTAATCTTATCAACATAACAAAAAGGATTTGTCTTAAACTTGTAGTCTGTTCCTTCAAAACTCTGCTCTAGAGGATTGAGGGCAATATAGATTGGTGGGGTGCATAAAAACAAGCACCTCAGTTGATTTGTGTCAAGAGACATTTGAGACAATCTTTTGCATCACATGATATTTAACCAATGGTATTCAGAAATTTGGCAGTCATTTACATGTTCCATTATTCCGTAGCAACTGCTATATATCTAAACTATGTTTGGTTGATATAAAATATATAATGTAGCATAAGGATTTAGTAGTCACTGATATCCTGTGAATAGAAAGGCTTGCAGTGCAAAGGAATCGCGATCCTGAAGTCACACCATTGGATCTTTAAAACATAAAATCTTTATTTACATCCAAAATTGAATAGTTGGTAAAAAAAGAGTTCAACACAGTGTGTATTTTCACAAAATCAGGTTCTGTGACTGTTTCTTAATACGTCTTCTTTTAAAACTTCCAGTTGTTCCTGTGATTTTGAAAGGACTAACTTTCGATGAAAAACGGGGAGCTTGCAGTGTTGGCTCCAATGTACGAGATTCTGCTTGCTACGTATGTTGGGCTTTTGCTCGTGCCTATGACCCTTTAGAACTGAGACCTTTTGTTAACCAGATTGCAAGGTAAGTTTGTATTTGTAATGAAATACAAATACCCCAATTTCTTTACGTGAAATATTTTTTCAAGAAATGAATAATGAAAGAACATTTCATCTTAATGCTCCTTGAAAGGCTAAATGTAGAGCTATTATAAGATCTTATTTAAAATATTTAAAATACTTGGATTCAGGATATATAAGAGAACGTATCCAATGTAGATCTGTCCAACTTCTGGAGAACCTCTTGATTGTGCCACATTCAGTGCATTCTTATTTGAAAACATTTTCTGGAGATAAAACAAATGCCATCATCATAGTTACAGCTGACACACTTGCTTTAACTTTAGGTTCTTGTTGGCATGGAGTAGTTCATGATACTATTTTCACTACATTTGGGCATCAATTATATATACTGTATGTATGATAATTTTATATATATAAGTATACATTGTAAGTATGTATACATATACGTATGTACAGTATACTGTATATACAAACTATATCTCTATATGTTGTATGCAAAACATATTGTTTTATATACATATATATCTATAGCTAACAAGTTTCATTATGTACTCATGAAACTAAATGGAACTGTCCCTGTGGATTCTGTTACCTATGATAAAAGGTATTCTACTAAAGTGATTGTATAGGTGAGAAAAGTTTGGGGTGTTTTTTTTTGTTTCTTGTTTTGTTTTGTTTGCTTTTCCAGTTGTAATAGTTTAATGTGGGAGCTCAGCAATAAACTGTATGTTGAGAATCAGGAACTTTTGGGAGCATGACGCATAGTTTCACCTGTATTAGTATACTTTGGTTTACTGCCAATAACAGTAATCACATATCTTTTCTTTCTTGTCTCTTAGTTCTAGCCTTAGGTGTGTCTTCTCTTCTGTCTGAGAAGAGGCATCTATTTAGCCACAAACAAATTGTTGCTATCTTTTTACAGAATACCAGTTCACTCTTTGAACAAATATTTCCAAAGAAAGTTTAGCCAAGTGATCTCAGATAATGATATTATTCTAGATATTTGTAATTATTTTAACTACCCTACTCAAATGTTGAACAATTAGTAATGCAGAGTTAGCTGTCATAAGGATGGCTAAAAAGGTGGGAATTTGGGGAACTTTATCTCCTCCAATCCATTTCACTCACTATGTAGCCCATTAGTTTGGCCTAAAGCAGTGTTTCTCAACCTTGACAATTTTAAGGCATGTGGACTTCAACTCCCAGAATTCCACAGCCAGCAATGCTGGCTGTGGAATTTTGGGAGTTGAAGTCCACATGCCTTAAAATTGTCAAGATTTAGAAACACTGGCCTAAAGTAATCTCTTCTAATGCCTATAACAGTGATGGCGAACCTTTTAGAGACCGAGTGCCCAAACTGCACCCCAAAACCCACTTATGCATCGTTGGGTGCTGGGTGGGTGTGGCCCATTGGCTGGGTGTGGCCCATTGGGTGGGCGTGGCTGCGGTGGTAACTTCAATCAATCAATTCCAACTTTGCAAGATTTTTTTTTTTCCGCGAGAAGTTGAGATTGACTGATTGAACCTTTTTTTTTGTACACAGTGGCGGAGGCCTAAAGCGAAAAGGTTTTATATCACCCAGCTGAAGGCCTAGGACTGTGGCGACAGCGCGCGTGCCCGCAGAGAGGGCTCTGAGTGCCGCCTCTGGCACCACTGGCCTATAACATATGCATACACTGATTGGCTTTAACTGTTTGCATGGCATGATGATTGGTCCCTTTGACCTAGATATTGTATGGACACATTGTATATAACAGAAAAAAGTAATACAAAAACTTGAATAATATTTTCAAGTAAATTCCAGTGCATAACATTGCCTAATTGTGATATAAAAAGCCATGAAAGCAGAACTGAATGGATTGTTATTAGTGAGTGTGAATAAGAAGGCTATCAGAAAAATCATGAGAGAGTGCAGATCGGGTGACTATTACGGCTACTTTGGAATGTAATAAAATATTTTTTAAAAAATAATATATAGGTAACTGCCAAATGAGAGCCAGTTTGGTATAATGGGTAAGACATCATATAAAACATATAAGGAACGGTTGCTGGAATTGGGTATATCTAGTTTAACGAAGAGAAGGATGAGGGGGGACATGATAGCAGTGTTCCAATATCTCAGGGGCTGCCACAAAGAAGAGGGTGTCAAGCTATTTTCCAAAGCGCCTGAAGGCAGAACAAGAAGCAACGGATGGAAACTAACCAAAGAGAGAAGCAACCTAGAACTAAGGAGAAACTTCCTGACAGTTAGAACAATTAACCAGTGGAACAACCTGCCTCCAGAAGCGGTGAACGCACCAACACTGGAAGTTTTTAAGAAGAAACTGGACAGCCATCTGTCCGAAATGGTATAGGGTTTCCTTGCCTGAGCAGGGGGTTGGACTAGATGACCTCTAAGGTCCCTTCCAACTTTATCATTATTATTATTATCAGTTTCAAAACTGGATGATACCGAGTTCTAGTCTGCTTTATGCACAAAGCCAGCTGGATGACCTTGAGCCAGTCACTTTCTCTCAGCCCTAGGAAGTAAGCAATGGCAAACCACTTCTGAAAAACCTTACCAGCAAAATTACAGGGACTTGTCCAGGCAATCTTAAAAAATTGGGCATAATTGAATAGAAGAAGAAAAAAACCCTGCCAATATTATAATATTTTTATGATTTATTGAAAAGCTTCTTTGTGGGAGGTTACAGTATAATGCTGAGTTTCTATAATTATTAAAAAGACTTAAGATATTTACTTAAAAGTTCTACTTAGTTTAATTGCTGGATAATTTTGTTGCTTTGGCAGTGGTTAGAGAACTGACAGATAAAAATAATTAGAACTGGAGTTTACTCTTGAGAAGATGGGAAAACTCCTCCTTTATCTGTGCTTCAGAATTGAACTATATTTCAAGTCAGAAAGATTTGGTCGAAGTGTGGGAGTGCAGGCAATTTAGTCTTCCCTGGAGTACTGCATGGTGAGAAGAAAAGAGAGGTGTGGCTCTCATGTAAATGGAGCCACTTGGCCCGAGGACAAGATTAGCCTGCAGAATCAGGAAATATGAATATTGCTCAGAGCTACATCTTGTACTGTGATGAAATGCTGAGAATAATTTTACACGAATAAGTTTGTTGCCTGACGAGTTCATTCTCAAGAGCAATTTCTGTTACATATTAAGTAAATTTGCACTCCATACAGGTAGTCCTCAATTTACTAATCACAGTTGAGCCCAAAATTTCTGTTGCTAAGCAAGGCAGATTTTAAGTGAATTTTGTCCCATTTAGACCTCTTTTTTTTGGCCACAGTTGTTAAGCAAATCACGGCAGTTAAGTGAATCATGCAGTCATTAAGCAAATCTGGCCTCCCCCATTGACTTTTCTTGTAGGAAGCCAGCTGGGAAGGTTACAAATGGTGATCATATGACCCTGGGACAGGATAGCTATCATAAATACATGCCACTTGCCAAGCGCCCAAATTTTGATCATGTGAAAACTAGAAACATAGAAACCTAATGGTAAAAAAAAAGACCTAGTGGTCCATTGAGTCTGCCCTTTGAAGTTTTTTTTTAAAAATTTTTTTGTTGGATGATGGTTTATCCCATGCATATTTAAACTCAGTTACTGATGATTGACCCACCACCTCTGTTGATTCCAAGCTTCCACTACTCTTTCTGTGAAGTAATACTTTCTAACATTACTTTTGAACTTCCCTCCTGTAAGTTTGAGATTGTGCCCTCCGTGTTCTTGAATTTTGCTTAATATTGAAAATGCTGCCTTCTCGAACCTTATTAACATCCTTGAATGACCACAACTGGTCATAAGCCATTTTTTCAGTGCCATTGTAACTTTGAATGGTCACTAAACAAATGGTTGTAAGTCAAGGACACCTGTATCTCCACTTTCCACATTAGCATGTTCAGATTTTGTGATTAAAGATATTTTCAAAATAGACCAATGAGGTCTTTCAAAATGCAGGCTTTTTCTCTTATACCTAAAGTCTGACAATGGCTCTGGCATTGGTTCTGTCCCATTGTTTCATTTCTAACTTTCTCTACTTGTACCCTTTTAGTCCATATTTAGTGCAATAATATGTGCCCTTTAGCAGCCTGCAAAAAAATTCACAGTGGTCTGGTGGGAAGCACTGTGGTGCAGGGGACCAGATCTTCCCTCAATCAAATAAGCAGTCTCCAGAAGAATGTTGAACATCTGAACAGGGGCTGATCAGAAAGCAAACCACAGGATAGCTTCCTTCTGAGGAGTTTATTCAGGATCCTGGAGGAGATAGAAAATCTCATCATTCTCTCTACCAGTAAAGTCTTACCAGGAAGTTTAGAAGGAGAAGGAGATTGAGGCTCCCGCTGCCCCTTTAGCGAGTCCAGCAAGGATACTATAATGTATGTGAATGTATATAAATAAATATGTGTTCATATTCATGTGTACAGGTAGTCCTCAACGTACAGCCACAATTGAGCCCAAAATTTCTGTTGCTAAGCAAGACATTTATTAAGTGAGTTTTGCCCCATTTTACGACCTATCTTGTCACAGTTGTTAAATCACTGCACACAGTTGTTAAGCAAATCTAGCTTCCCCATTGAGTTTGCTTGGGCAAAAGGTTGCAAAAGGTAACACTGGGACATTGCAACCATCATAAATATGAATCAGTTGCCAAGCATTCAAATTTTGATCACATGACCATGGGGATGTTGCACTATGAAAAATGATCACAAGTCATTTTTTTCAATGCCGTTGTAACTTTAAATGGCCACTAAACAAATGGTTTTAAGTCTAGAACAGTGGTTCTCAACCTTTTTAATGCCGTGACCCCAACCGGTCATAAGTCGAGGACTAAACCGGTCGTACGTCGAGGACTAAACCGGTTGTAAGTCGAGGACTTTCCCTGCCCGGGAGCACCGTGCATGCGTGGTTCCGCCCCCTGCGCCGGCCGAGGCGTAGCTGGCAAGCAGCAGAGACGGAGCAGGCTGACCACCAGCTGGCCCAGCTCAAGGGAGGTAAGGCACCCGCCGGAAAAGGGGGAAAAAATGGCGGACAAAAAAAATGGCGGACAAAAAAAATGGTGGACAGCCTTGCTTGGCGACCCCCGTGAAATGGTCGATCGACCCCAAATGGGGTCCCGACCCACAGGTTGAGAACCACTGGTCTAGAACTACCTGTATAACAACAGTCCACAAACCTAATCAGTTTCAGGGTTGTTCATCTTTGCTTATATGGAGACACTCCATTTATTATTTGTGAATCAGAGAATCTGGTTTGTTCTGAAAGGAAGAATCCAAAGAAAGTAACAGTAGTTAGAGTTTGTTCTTTATTCTCTTGGACCTGTTCAGATTCTCATTTTTCAATATGCTAAATAAAACACAGAGGAATGTATTTATATTTGTTAGGTTTTCATGGTAATTAAAGAAGCTGATGAGATGAGTTGTGGTAATTTATGGCTAATAGTAAACCAGTATGATTTACCAATTGAAATAGTTTCATTTTAAGTGTGTATCTCATTTTATAATGGTAAGAAAGTTTACTGCTGAGTTTTGATATGATTTAAGATTTGCCATTGTCCAAGCTAACAAAAATGAAGTACAGAAAAGCTAACAAAAATAAAGTACAGAATACAGAAAATGAAACTCATATTGATACTAAATGTAATGAGCAGTTTAAAATCTAATGACAAAGATGTGTTTTTAAGGAGTTTCTAGTGAGTACATACAGCTTCCCAAGTAGTCCATGGTATAATCAAGGAATGATGCAGATGAAGAATTTGTCCTGTGTATCATATACAGAGGCATCTTCAGCAAGCCTTTTCTGGAGATGCTGTCTTCAAATTGGGAACTATAGTCTCCTGGGTTAATTAAGACCTAAACCATTTGGGGACTTTAAAAGCAGGCTAGTTTACAGTGTTTTAACTTGAATCAGTTATATCACCTTTGGAATTTGTTTGTTTTCCCTTCCTTGCAGAAGGCAAGTAATGTGTGGGCCACACTCAGCTCTGAGAGCAAAGTGTTCCAGAGCATCAAGGCCATTGCTAATTGTGTCAGAATAACAACCATAGTTTGAATGTCCTAGTTCTAGGTATATACATATGTGGTATGGAGACAATTAGGGGCAGAGTTTGTGGATATTCTTTTTTGCCAGATCAACTTTAGAAAATCCAAAGGCATTGTCTCTCTGGATAAATTATTCCAATTATTAGGCTTTCAAAAATCCATATGATTACTAATCTCTAAATCAGAATCTTGGTACTAGTCCCTTATAGTTCAGAATGACTTTTAATACAAAAAAGATTTGAAATTCTTAAAATCATTTTTTCAGTTTTATGTCCAGAGTCATAAGAGTACAGATACATTAAAATATTGTATTAGTGTTTTGATATTTATTCCCATGACACAGTTATTGCTGATCTTGTCTTTAATTATATTTCTATATATTTGTCCCTGAAACAGTGATAAATATGTAGTATTGTAATAAAATATTTAATATATTTTAAAACACTACATAAATTTACATTGTTTCCTAAAAATCAGGTACAGTATATTACATCTCCACTATAGAATTAATGTGGAATAAAATAAATAAGTTAATTACAAATATTTTTGCTGCTGATAAAAGGAATTCTGTTCTCATTTATGTGGAAGAATCCTGGTGGATTGTAGTAAAATTAAATAATAGGAATATCCTAGATTCCATAGTGTTAAATGGATCACAGGGCCTTCTATAGACCAATCCACAGCATTCACTGCTGCAATTCAATTTTTCATGCTCTTATCTACAGTTATACTACACTAGTTTATTATAAAATGAAAACAGCATGATGATTACTTCATATTTTCATATTGGCTTTGCTGTAAGGAAAGCAAAATCCTATCCTACTTTGGGCGGTGCAGTTTCTCAGTGGTTAAGATACTGGAGTTTGTCATCTGGAAAGCCAAGAGCCCGGGTTTGAGACCTGAGTGCTGCCTGACGGGGTGAGCTCCCATTACTTGCCCCAGCTTCTGCAAACCTAGCAGTTCGAAAGTGAGCAGATAAATAGGTGCCATTTTGGCGGGAAGGTTACAGTTTTCTGTATTTCCATGTTGGCCACATGATGATAGAAACATCTTAGACAATTCTCATCTGAGAATCGACATTAAGCACCGCCCCCTTGAGTCAGTCACGACTAGACAGAGGAAATCTTTAAACTTTTAAACCTTTATCCTTACATTAGAAGTCTGGTAAGCTCCTTTTCTAATACACAACTTGAAGGACTAAACACTCACATACAAATAAACTCTCTTACAGATCTTCTTTTCTTTTTATGATACATTATAGTTGTTCAGCTATAGCTCACAAAAGCTCATGTCTTTTAGTAAAATGTGTTAGTCTGTAAAGGTGCTACCAGATGCCTGATTTTTGCTAAAGACTGACATGGTTTCCTCTTACAATCGTTAAAGTTCTCCCTTTTAAACCTATGTTGCAATTAGCCACTATTGAATGATCAGTATTGAGAGATAGGGTATCCTGTCTTATAAATTAAGATCATCATAAGATCATAATTTTTTTAAAAAAATGCAAGTCAAGAACAGAAATAATATGCATATGTTGGTATAATCTTGAAAAACATTTTAAATGCTTTGCTACAGTATAAATATAGCATACTATAAACCAAATACAGAGTTTGAAATTTACCAATTTTAGCCAATAGTGAATGCAGCTAGTATAGTCCTTAGACAAAAATGATAGTTCTTCTCTTTTATTCTTCAAAAGACAAATTTTATCATTTTGTTTTCCTTTTTTTTATAAAGATTTTATTGGTTTTCTTTTGCATACATATGTTAATTTTTCCAATCAACGAGCTGTCTGGGGTTAGCTATGCTAATACATATTCGATTCCTAACCCTTCATTCTTTCCTCTAACCAACAATAAAATAAGTCCCAAATTTGGTAGTAGTCTGTGTCTTCTTTATCTTTCAGTCTCATAGTTAATCTGTCCATTTCTGCACATTCCAATATTTTTCTGATTATTTCTTCTTCTGATGGCAATCCTTCATTCTTCCAGTATTGTGCGAAAATTATTCTCGCTGCTGTAGTGATGTGTAAAATTAAATATAAACTCTGCTTATTAATCTTTTCAGGCATTATACCTAGTAAAACAAGTTAGGTTTAAAATCAGCATGTTCACCTAATATTTTTTCTAACCACGTATGTATCTTTTTCCAATAAGCGTTAGCTTTGCCACATGTCCACCAAATGTGATAGTATGTGCCTGCATTGTGTTTACATTTACAGCATCTATCTGACATATTTTTAAACATTTTTGCTAATCTTGCTGGTGGCTGTTTTCCTTTTCCTTTCTCTTTTCAGTGCCCTGATTATAGCTGCTATATTTGACCGTGATGTTAACTGCAGAAGAGCAGCCTCGGTAAGTTTAATTATAATCTATGGGACAACAGTAATGTATTGAGATGATTTTTCTCGGCAGTACATTATGTTGTGCAGTAACTATTTCAAATATTTTACTTCCTAGGTTTACATAAAAACAGAAAATTATATCTCATGTCTCATTCTTCATGTACAAAGTGTATTGTCTTTGTTTGATTGTTTTTATAACAAGTCAATATGCCAATTGTATAAAGGAACAGCCAAGACTGAAAGAACAGAGTGATCTTTCTATTATGTCACTACTGGGTGGTTTTGATTTCAGTTCAAGTTTTTAATATATATAGAAAAGGATCGTTAAATGATCTTGCAAGTATCTTGTTTATTTTCAATCTGTTGGTAGGACTACAGCGAACATAAAAATCAACAGATTGTAGTAACCATTATTAACAAACTTGACTGGATAGGATAGGATGAGAAGGCAGGGTGAAGAAAAACTTCATTTCTTTTCTCCCACATGTTCTGCTGGGAGGAATTTCCCTTTCTTCAGGCTTTGTTCTGCTTTCTGAAAAAATCAACAGGCTCAATTCAGTCCTGGATCTGGAACCAACCATTAAAGAAAAGGATCAGTAGATACTACTGTCAGATCTTCTGCTCCTTACCTTCATATTAACACAAACACATTTCTGTTGTACATTATATTACCAAATGTAAACTCTAAAAATCTGTGAAGCTAGGCAGTTTATCAGTCTTGGTTATTTCATACCTGTCTTTTTTGTATAATTTTAGTTAATTGACCAGTTTCTGTTGTGGTCACTTCATTGTTCATGGACATTAGAAATCCTTCTATTTTTCTCATCTTTTATGTCAATTCTTTCTTGGCTTAAAAAAAAAGCTTGATATAGCATTTTCCTATTATCAGTTAGCACTTTACTTTTCATATAAATCTGTTTAAGAAATAAATTATAATATTATATTTATGTCCTCTTGAATAATAATATTTATTGTGAAACATTGAGATATGAATTATGTTTGTATCCTCTTTTATATCCTTTTTCCTCATTTTTTTCATAATCTGAAGCAATTTCATAGTAATTATTTGTATAATCTGAAACAAATGTTACTCTATAGATGTCATATGATCACATTCCAATACATGTTTAACTATTTAATATAAATGTTAAATACAAATTAAATATTCTTATAAAAATCTACAATACTGATTGTGAGTTAAATCAGAAATTAGTAATTTAAAAGATTGCTATAATTTCAGTTTATTAGAATAAAAATTGTGTTTTCCCATGACATAACAAAAGATAGAGGCAGAAATAAGTAGCCAATTGCATTTTGGATATTTACCAACAATTCAAGCTTAGACAGATGTAATATGACTCAACATCCCCCAAAAATAATTAATTAACTAGTTGCTTCTCTCACTCTTCCAAACTATGAAATCATAGTTTCATTCAAATTTAGTCTGCATATGGTTTTATATCTTCACTGAGTTCGTTTTTCTTCAAATTATTGGTTTCAGAGAAAAAAAAAACAGATTGATGAGTATAATTTACATAATTTAAAACTTGTTAATTTGAATAGATGGACAACTTATATTGTGAAATTAAAAATATTCTAAATTGCTGCAAGTTATGTACTAAATTCTCTTTTGATGTCTGTGGGAATTATGTGTAATTTTAGAAATAGGCTGAGTTGTCATCTTTGCAATACATTGTAATGGTGGAAAAAGAAGCTTATCTGAAGGCAGTTCCTGCTAATTACTGAAATTTATTTATATTAGATGTCTAACTAGTTGTCTATTACTTATACTATTCTATTGATCTAAGATAGACAAGCATGGATTAAACTCTCTATAAACATCTATTTTTTTTAAAAAAAAATCCCACTCCGTCACAGAAAATGAGAAATATTTTATTATTTGATATTTTAAAAGTATATGCAAAAATATTTCATGTTTAACTATTAACTGTATATTGAATATGCAATGTTTGTATTTGTGTGTGTGTTTTTGTTCATATGTGTGAATATAGAGAATCTCTACGTATATGTATATGTGAACACGTTTTCATGAGCATAGGAAGCTCATTGAAATCAACTGGTTTATTCATGAATAAATTGGTTCTATAATAAACAGAATATTTGATTTAGTATATTTAAATATATTTACCCAAGAAATTGAATGTAGAATTGCATGAAATAAATAGATAGCAAGGCTTTGTTAAATTTGAGTAGCTGCCTTGAAATTGTTTCAGTCCTATACAGCTCTGTTCTATAAGTGATTGGACAGAAGAGTTATAAACAGAATATAACCCCTAAAAAGGAAAAAAAATGCTTTTGTTTATGGAGAAAGGAAGACTGAAATTGCTCTATGGAAGCATTTTGGGCCATTTGGACCATTATTGTTACCATGATTTACCTTCAGTGTGAATTCTACCATATTCATCCTTCCCCTTTCCTTCTTATGTATACAATAACCACCTAGAATTTTAATTTTTGATGACAGATACGGGCGTATAAACAAATACACACATCTATAAAAGTACACACTTTTTATTTGGAAGAAAGAATAGCAGAAAGATGGAATTTACTTTTGTTTCAGTTTATAATATATGAAACCATATTTACTTTGGAGCATTTTTTAAAAAATTCAGGATGTACGGTAACTTATTGATTCAGAAAAGTGCTTTTTTGAAAACTGACTAACCATTTAAGCTAGAAAATTTAATTTTTTCATCCTTTTATTATTATGTGGGTTGCATTGAAATTACCAGAGAAATCAAGGAGAAGTTCAGAGGTTTAGTGGAACAGAAGAGTTTCTTCTAAATTTCATTGAAGCTGTTGTATCTTAGGTTCTTAAGTCCTTCTCAAATACATTGATTGAATTTCTAGCACAATAAAATGCAGTATAATTATCATCTGTTTGGGCTCACAGTCAAAAAGTTCCATGGCCAATGTCAGTTGGCAAAATTGTATCAGCTGGTTAAATTGAAGGGAAGTTCTATGTTAATATTGCAATATTAAATTTGTACAATATCATATGTACAAAAAGGTTTAAGCAACCATCTTTGCCAATTAAATATGTATTTTGAGCTCTGGTAAACAGAGTTCTACTTTTCATTCTGCCAAATACTTGAATCTTACCATAATTTGGTTTTATCAGTCAAGTTGGTTTATCTCCCTTTTCCCTCTCATGCAGTATTGAAATATGATACTTGAGTTTTATACAAAAAATACAAAAATAATAATTGATCCAATGTTTAAATCTGAATGTTTAAATCAAAACGTATTTATGAAGTCTATAAATGGAGTTATTTATAACTCCAAGCAAGTTAATGCTATCTGTCATCTCATATAATTTATAAAAGGAGGAGGAGGAAGAGTTTAGATATATGAAAATGTTAAATTTACAGCACACGGCTCATTTATAACTTTACGGAAGTAGCCTGGAAAATCTCTCTCTCTCAGTAGCTGTATTCTAAGGGCATTGTCTTTTCATTTCTACGGGAAGCATTGTATCAGCAATGAAGGCCACTGTTCTGGGTGTGCCTGATTTTAATAAACACCCATTCCTAAACTGTTCGCACACAGCATATAAATTTAAAAGAGCATTAGCACATAACAACTGCCTAAGGGCATATTCAGCTAACAAAGTTGACTTTTCATTTTAAAATAAAGCCCATGGGTCATTTATATTGCAGCGTGTTTGTTTTGAATTCATGATCTGGTGTTTATCTGCAAGCAAACCTGACTCATTTTTTTATGTTTGCTCTCTCTGTTCTTAGGCTGCCTTCCAGGAGAATGTTGGTAGACAGGTAAGGTAACTTAGGGGGGAAAAAACACAAACCCTTTCATTTAATTTCTTGTAAATCCACTAAAGCATAAAATTAAGTGTAGGTGTTTTGTCACTCCTAGCAGTGAATAAGAGGTTTGGTAAATTTGGATAAATGATTTCCAAATCTAAAATACCTTCCAGTCTTAAAAATGATATTATGATGTTTCAGAAATTATGATTTCAGAATATTTTTCTGTATTGGATCTGTATTGGATTGGAGCTTTTCAGAAATCAGCATGTCCAAATACAGTTTCTTATTCTCTTTGTCCAACAATCCTATCTGTTGTTCTATTAAGAATGATATATGGGTGAGTGAGTGTGTGTGTGTGGGGGTGTCTTTTAATGAGGGATTTTTTTAGTTGATGAGAAAAGAGATATATAAGCACTGTTTGCTGTAGAAATTCATTTTATTATTTTTTTTAAAAATCATGCCTTTGGCCAAATTTGGTTTGTAATTTGCACCCAGCATAAACAAGCACATCCACCTCCTCTTGTATTCCTGGTGTAAAAACAAGAAGTAGGAGCTGGTCCTAAGTTTCAGATTCTTTCAATTTTATTTCAATTGAACAAACTCAAGTAATTTTAATTTTTTCTAAAAAAAAATAGAACCAACAGGAAATGTGTTTACAGAACTTCCAAGTATGGTACTATTTTCCTCTGAGTTTAAGGTACTTTTTTGTTCAGTAAGAACTAACTTAAGTCTTCCTATATATATTTGAAGCATTCTGGAAAGTATAAAGAACCAACATGTATATTGCAATTATACAATAGCATCTACTATCTATAAAATTGTATTTATTGATTGTACCTGTTCTGAAAATGTTATCTCTTGGTACTTTGGCAACCAGAAGCACCATGTTTTTAAGCAGAAGAAAACAGCCAGCTGTTCACTGAGAAGCACAATGAGTCTTGTGTGATATATTAAAGGTTGCACTCAAAAAGCTATTAATCTGTAAAATGTTTTAGAAATATTCAGCAGGACATAAGAAGATGCATATTTTTTTAAAAAGAAATTGCCACTATATCTTAATATTTTGTATTGAAATTAAGCTACTCCAAACTATCCATGTATCCATGTCTTTCTATATACAGTATAGTTTAATATGTCTTAAATATATATCATCCTTAACAGGTTCTGTTTGTCAATTTTTTTTTCCTAAATTCCTTATTTTTAATGTTCTGTTGCTTTAATGTACTCCCCTCCTTCCTCCTAAAAACATTTATCAAATGATAAGAAACTCCTTATTTATATAAATCACTTAGCTCAGATTTTAAACATGTCATTTCAGGATCGCATGGAATAATATTATCTGGCCTTTTCATTTTACCAATCGAGATCCAATTTAGACAGAAGCAACACACATTTTTCAGTCAAAATTGTAATTCTGTGAACATGTAATCTTTGCAAACTTGAAGAATAGTCTTTTTTGTTGAGCCCCATGGCTGATAAATCCGTAGTTCTTTATATAATTATAAATCCCAAATTGATAATATTTTGTTAAAAATTATATCCATGGTTAAACTGTATTGATCATGGTAATATAATACAGATACAATGGGAAAATCCATATTGTGGGAGTAAATGTCCCTTCAGCATTTTATAATAAGGTTGTAGCCAATTCTTTTTAAACATTCTCAAATGTGTCCAATAAAACATGAAAGGAAACAAATGTTATTGCATTAATCTCATTTTAAAATCATGTGAAACATACTTTTTAGTCTTTGAAACCTTTAAACCATTGATTTGTGAATATGGATATTCTAAGTCTATTCAGAATTCTTTTAAATATATAACACCTATATTGATAATATACTTAGCTGTTTATCAGAAATACTGTAGGCTTAAAACAATCCTAAACAGATAACAGCATTGACAATAATTCAGGAATTTTAAATGTTACTTGTCTGGATCAAACTGTAAAATCATAAGTTTTAATTTTTACTGCCATTTCACAGTTCCTAGATTCTTAAGTCTGCTTCCAAGCAATTTATTGATGACATTCTGCATTACACTTTATTTCTAGACTTCAGCAGCAAGTTGCATTGCTAAATTTTGATATCAAATAATTTGCTGATTCCTTACTTAGAAATCTTACCATCAAACCACAGGCTTCCTTAATGTAGAAACCCTCTAAATCCATATTTCTTTCTTCCTTCTTTTTAACCTCTAGAATATCAGAGTTAAAATCTTAATTAATTTTTAAATTATCTCTGCTTCTCTGAGTTTATCTTGTTGGTCTTTTTGGCTGCAGGGGAATGTAAGAGCTTTTTGATGATTACTGAAGCAATTCCTGAGTTTCTCCCCTTAGAGAGTTCTAAATGTCTATAATGGCAGCTACTTGGGTATTTGATCCATTTAGTTCCAACTAAACTTCTATAGGACTCGGATTTGAGGCTCCAATTAATAGAATTGGAATCTTATGCACACATAGCTGTATGCCGTGCTTTTTTTCTAAAAAAAAAAAAAAAAGGTGCCAGAACTCACATACGTCATACAACTCGCCTTGCCTACTCTACAAGGTTCCATCCAAAAAAGGTGCCGGAACTCCGTTCTGGGTGTTCTGTGAGAAAAAAAGCCCTACCTATATGAATGTTAAAAGCGCTGTTTTTAAGGAAATCTTCATATCTAACCTTTCCTTAGCATTCTGCTGGTCTATAGATTCTGCTTTGAATAGAATATTTTATTTGGCTGAGTGTGATTAGACACACAAGGAATTTGTCTCTGGTGCAGAAACTCTCAGTGTACATGCAAAGCAACAAAATAATCATAATCATAATAATGATACCGATAAGAGGGGGTAGTAGAGAGGATGAGAAGGATAATAATAATACTACAGCCATACAACATGGGTGAATATACTACAGTTGTCAGAGCAACCAGCTTATAGTTAGAGAAATTATTGTTATCCTTCCTTGAAGAAAATGTCCCTTTTTATCAGTGAAAAACATAAATAATTAAGTAGAATTTAACTGAGATACTCCATTACATTGCTGGATGACAAGTTGCCATTGATTTACCGATATTCATAGTAATGTAGTTTGTATAATATTATAGAAGACTATCCTTGTAAGATGATTGGGAAGAGGGAACATTAATAAGGCTAGGACTGTTACAAAAAGAGTAGAAAAAGAAAAAAATTGTTGTATTCTTTATCATCTGTCTGAAAATAAATCCCAGGGGATCTTGTTTAACTATTCTTTATCTAATCTTTTGAGTTAGTATTTTGCACCTCTCTGGATTCTTGAAGAAAACAAAATAAACTCTTTTGGTTCAGAATGCATCCACAATTGAATCTTTTACAAATTTTCAGAAAGGAATAAAAACAGAGTAGTGTTCATTCACTGAATTTGTATATAAAACATATGTATAGATTTTAATCTTCTAGAGCTACATATGGAATTTTTATAGCTATATTAGATTAAAGAAGAGTCTAGTTTTATTCCATTAGCATCTGATTATATTATAAATCCTAAAAATGCAATTTGTTGAATAAATCCTTTATTGGAGTGCCCCATTGCATTATGTATTATGCTGGTTTAAATGCACTGCCACCTTATTTTGGGCACCTGCTCCTTGATGAATCATTCATTTAATATAGTTTTACTCTTTCAGCATATGTAGTGAATTGCCTAGAGTTATTCTAATTAAAAATACACCCAAATTCTTCCCTCAAAGGGAAGATTGATTCCTTTTAAATTGCTGTTTTCTGTTTTATACTTGTTTTGTTGTTCACTGCACAGTGTCTTAATTTGCCAGTCTACAAATATTATAAATAAATAATTAAATATGCTTCCCTTCACACCATAAAGCTAAAAGCATTATTTAAACAAAACAGAATATACTGTGTATATTCCATGTAATGTAATATCACACACACTTCTTCCATTTTAAATATTGTCGGCTCTGCCTCTGGATCAGAATCACAAATCTTACAGGCTGCAAAAAAATTATATTCCTTCCTTTTCCTTATCTGTGCAAAAAAGAGCTAACAAAGCCTTTATTTGCAATGAAGATGACACATTGAAAGAATTATTATGTTGTATCTATAGCAGTAAAAAAAAAAATTAAGCTCTTTCCTGCCTAACTTGGGCTTAGTCTGATTATGCTATCCTGAAGCAACAGTTTATAATTGAAACCATAAATGCTTCAACCTGTAGTTTAACATAATTTAGACTAACTCTCATAATTAATATTCAGTGTGAAAATACACCAAAAGAAAAAAAAGATATAGACACAACATAGGTGAAATAACCCCTTATCAAGAGGGTCCATGATATTTTCTATAGTCCGTTAATATAATTTTTTCTGGGTAGCTTCTGGCTGATTAGTGACCTTCAGAATGAAGCACTGGAGTGTAACTATTATTTTTATTTAACAATGGGACGTGACTCAAAAAGCATTCTGTTACAGAGTTGATGTTAGAACCTTTGTACTTTACCATCTTCCTTTAAAAAAACCAAGGAGGACGGAGACTTTAATTGCATCCTCACTGAAGTTTCCATGGTGATGAGTTTAGAAATCTGGGTTGCTTGTAGCCACATTTAGTTTTCTTTTTGTTTTTGATACCCAGTACATGTTCATGCTTGGTATATTCAATCTTTGCTGCCTTAGGGATTTGCCAACTTTTGTATTTAATGTTAGTCCTGACTCCTACCTGTTCTGAAATCCAAGCCACTCCTTTAGATGTCTCTGCACCCTGAGGTGGCTGTTACCACACCCTCCATTGACTATTTCTCACTGAGACGGCAAAATAGTCTGGTTCATCTGGTGAGTATGATAGTGCTAGAGAGAGAGATACTTAAAAGGGCAGTTTAGCTTAGTACTTTCTTTTATCAATACAATTTTCTGAATATTTTAGTTCTAGTTATTTGGCTGTTGTTTGGAGATCTGTCTTATGGTTTGATTACAGTTGAATGTAAGGGCTTTTCCCCTAACCCAGTGGTTCTCAACCTGTGGGTCGGGACCCCATTTGGGGTCGATCGACCATTTCATCGGGGTCGCCAAGCAAGGCTGTCCGCCATTTTTTTTGTCCGCCATTTTTTTTCCCCTTTTCCGGTGGGTGCCTTACCTACCTTGGGCTGGGCCAGCTGGTGGTCAGCCTGCTCCGTCTCTGCCGCTTGCCAGCTATGCCTCGGCCAGCGCAGGGGGCGGAACCACGCATGCGCGGCACTCCCGGGCAGGGAAAGTCCTCGACTTACGACCAGTTGGGTAGTCCTCGACTTACGACCGGTTTATTCCTCGACTTACGACCGGTTTATTCCTCGACTTACGACCGGTTGGGGTCGCGGCATTAAAAAGGTTGAGAACCACTGCCCTAACCAGATTGCCTTTTATAAATTACCAACCTTTGCTTAGAATGCCAGCTTATGATCCTGGTACCTACCCTTTTATCTTGCTCAAATGTTGATACTCAGCACATATGTCTTGAACCTCAATAACAACAAAAAGTTAGATAGTTTTTTCAAAGAAAGTAAAGGGGA
Organism: Protobothrops mucrosquamatus; assembly: GCF_001527695.2. NCBI lineage: Eukaryota > Metazoa > Chordata > Lepidosauria > Squamata > Viperidae > Protobothrops > Protobothrops mucrosquamatus. Next base: position 520,539 of record NW_015386112.1, on the reverse strand, counting down.
GTTTTAAATCCAAGAGGGAGTAGATTATAGGCTGTGGTGTGTCCCAAATAGTAGTGTGGCAAACGTGTAGGATGTTCAGTTCTGTATGTTGTCAGTCCAACAGTTTTTATAATGGCAAAATTACCTGTCTTATTATCAAGTAATGATATGAGTAAACACCCTACACTGACTTCATCTTTTTTCAAGTGGGTGGTGTTTTCAACTTCTCAACCTGCAGTGTTGACATAGGTGATGTAATTTCAATTTATTAGAGTCTATGTCCAAATCCTTAAGAGCTGCTACAAATTTATATGATTATTCTATTTCAAAATAAAGTACATAATAATTATAAGAACATAAAAGCATAAGATACCTCCTGGATCAGACCGTAGGTCCATCTAATTCAGCATTCTGGATTAGAAAGTGTCCAACTGGATGGATTTGAAAAGCACATAAGTCTAGATTATCGGGCAAAGCCTCTTTCCATTGTTATTTATTTATTTTATTTTATTTTACAAAATTTATATGCCGCCCTTCTCCCCATGGGACTCAGGGCGGCTCACAGCATGTTAAAAACAATATACAAAATTACCCCTTCTAAAAACCAATTAAAATCCAAATATTAGTGGCTGTGACTATTTAAAATCATTAAAAATTATCCCTATTTAAAATTCACCCTAGGTCAGTCCCGCTTGTTGAAAAAGCCATGTCTTGAGGGCGCGGCGGAAGGTTAGGAGATCCGGAGTCATCCGGATCTCGGGGGGTAGTTCGTTCCAGAGGGTGGGGGCACCCACAGAGAAGGCCCTCCCCCTGGGGGTCGCCAGCCGACATTGCTTGGCCGACGGGCACCCTGAGGAGGCCCGCTCTGTTGCTTCCATCTGTGTAATAAAACCAAAATTCTTCCTCATTTTATCATTTTTCTTAATTTTTTAAAATTTATTCAAAAGATTAACCCAAAAGAAAAAAATTGAGACAAAACCAGCAAGATCATTTTAAAAAAATGTGAATTAAAAAGGACAAAAATCAGATCAAAACAAAACACATACTATTCACCCTACTGACAAATCTATTGCAACAATAATAGCTTCCCCTCCCCCTGCAAAACAGGTTCAAAATTTGTAAGCTTCTACATCTATTTGCAACCCAATTGACCTGTCGTACATTACATATATGAAATAAAAAATAGTTAATAGGTTAAACAACAGCAAACTTAAAATTTCAGGCCTCTGTTAACAGTCTGTTATTGTAATTTACTCAAAGAAAGTCTACAATAGTTTCTTATTTACCACAGATCACCACAGTTATTATCTCTGATCTGTCCAGGATCCACCCTCGTTTGGTTCTTAATAATGAAACTTTTCCTTAGATTTTTAATTGGGAACTTTCCCAACAATTGCATCTCATTTCCAAAGTTCTTAAGTCTCTCTTGTAAATCTCTCTGCAGCATTCATTGTTGAAAAACTCTCCTTAAAAATACAGCATTTCTCTTGCCAAGAAAGTAGAGTCCATCCTTCATTAATTCCACTATCTCAGAATTGCTTGTATTTATATTCCTTTCCATCTTTGCTGGCAGATCTATATTTTTCAAAAGCAATAGATCAGATTCTAATTCATCAAATTGCAAATCAAGTCCAACTGCTATTTCCTGCTTTTGGGTATCGTCTTGAGTTTGCACAACCATTGTTGACCCATCAATTTTTTTTGTTTATATTTTCAAATAAAACCTGTAAGTTGGAGAGGATTCCTTTTTCAAATGCTTCCCAGAAAATTTCATCTCTTTTTAGAGAGACACTGTTCTTTCTTTCCAAGGACAAGAGAAGCAGATAAGTTGTAACCAGCATCTGCAAACAAAGGTTGATAAAGATTTTTCTCTAGAATCAAAAAATGATTAAAGAAAGGAGAATTTTAGCATTGAAAGTTAAGAAACAAATATCAGAGCTTTTTTTAAAGAGCTAGAAAGAGCAAAATTTGCAATATAATTCTGTGTAAAATGTAAGTCCAGTTGGATGACTTTCACTGCCAGAAAATATATTTTCACCTCAAACTTTACAGCTAAAATGAAAATGGTTTGGAATTTAATAGTAAACAGTGAAATAAGTGAACAAAAAATGTAAAAGTCCAGCAAGAGGTTATAAAATAGGTCAGAAGTCAACTAATTGTAAATCAAGAGATAGTAAAGCTTCAAAAAGTGTAATTAAAACCTAGGCATATTTAAGAAAAAAGAACAACTGAAGGGAAAAGATGGCAAGAGACCCAACCCTTCTGATTGCTCCTTACTGAGAATTGCATTCACATCCTTGGTCCTTCCTAGATTCCCCTTCAAAAAACAGCTTTGGCAGGAAAACGTTTTTTGAATCCTGAGGAATTTTATATTTAACTCTTGGTTTTTGTCTTTTCTGTATAAATCTGGATATATCCCTTTGCCACTGCTTAAAAATGTATCATTTGTAAAAACAAGTATTGTTTGAAGTAAAGATAATTCTAAGTAATATATTTATATACACACACACCCTGTGAGGTGAATTTGGCCTGAGGAGAGTGACTTGGTTCCCCAAGGTCACCAGACTTGCTTTCATGATTAAGGCAGGCGTAGACTAAGGTCCCCTGCTTTCTAGCCTGATGCCTTGACCACTAGACCAAGCTGACTCTACTTTCATTTTTACCATTGAAATTCTCGCCAACAGGTGATAATTGTTACTTTTCCATCTTAAGAATTTTATTCCATACCATGCCTTAACATAATTCAAAGAATAACAGAATTGGAAGGGACCTTCTAGTCCAGCCCCCTCCTCAAATTAAGCATAATTATTTTGATTAATTCATATTAATCTTGGTATTTTACTTTTTCTCAATCTAAAAACCAGTGTTTACAATAATTTCTTTTTGATCTTCCATCTTCATATTTTTCTTAACACCTTTTTGACAGTTAATTATAAAAATAGCGAATACACCATTTTTTAACTTTTCCACCAACACCATTAACATCTCTATTCCTTCCATAGGATTTCCCAAAATTAAAACCAAACCATCTGGAAATTTTATAGAGTTTTTAACTTTCATTCTAGCAATTCTTTTGTTGTATCTTACATCTCTATTTAAAACTTCAAGGGTTAGAATGAATAGTAACAGCGGACATCCTTGCCATGTCCCTATTACAAGGTTTTATTAGTTCCCCATTAGCTATAATTTGTGCCTTTTTTTGAAGTATATACAGATGTTATTTGTTAATTTTAAAAAATTCCAAAATCCATTGTCCTTCAGGATTTTAATCAGAAAAGTCCATTTCAAATTATCAAATGCAGTGGGTAGTGGGTAGTCAATTGTTAAAGGTGCTTTTACCTTGGTGTATAATAAGATTCCTTACCAAACATGCTGTTTATAGCATCTAGGGAACTGCACTGTGGACAATTGTCATTCAGGTAATTTAAGTACATGGTCATGCCCTTTGAAAAATGTGTACATTTCAGCTAATTCAAATCAGGATAATAGAATAATCACATCGTAACAGTAGTTTGCTATCTGCATTGGCAGACCAGCTGGTCTGTTTTCAGATCCGGTTCAAAGTGCAGTTCATAGTCTGTAAAGTCCTCAATGGGATATCTGAAAGAATCATTATTTAGAGACTGTAGAGAATATTTGTAGCTCGGGTTGTAGATTTAGGCAGAGGTCTGTCCTCCAAGCTTGCTGCTTGGCTCCTGGGAACCATCCGGAAGCTAAGCAGCAAACTTAGAGACAAATTTCTGCCTAAAAAGAATGATTATTTCTTTATTTACTTTCCAGAACTGTGATATCATTCTAAGGCTCTTCTTCATGGTCTTCTAATAAGGCTTTTTCACAATGATCATTGTGTGGACTATCCCCTCCATAGAGGTTTACCTGCTACTTATTTTTGGTGCCATATGAAGCCTAGTTGTTGCTTGAGAACTTTTGAACTTTAGTTGTTTATTATCAAGAAAAGTATCCCCATTGTATACTTGCATTTTTATTCATGTTTCCAAATTGAAGTGACTTTCCTTAGCAGAAGTATTTCTTAATGTATGTATTACTGCAGATACTTGAGACGCTGAGAAAAAAAAAACATAAAAGGTTTTGAAGAATCTCCAGATCAGTGGTGATGATTGCAGACTAAAACATTAACATTTTATGCAAAATAGAAGAGCTCTGCCAAGAAGATGAAGAGATTACAAATTGATATCCTAAGGATAAATGAGATGTGTTGGAAAAGATCTGGGTAACTTGATACAATAATGGAAGGAACATTTTATTTTGGAATTGGTTTTATATTGGCGGTCCACTAATGATCGTGGGAAAATCCAAGAATAAGTCATAATTTTATACCCAAATGTTAGAATATTATTACTATCAAGATACCTTATCTATATGAACATCCATATTTATGACTCCATATTTATGACATCCATAAGCATGATCACATAAGTGATCATGCTTCAGTTGAAGTATGTTTTGGTTGTATATAGATTTCCTCCATCTTTAATTAAATGGATCAACATATGGTTTCTATTTCTTCTGCAAGGAGTCTTACAAAAAGAATTAATTCATCCATTAAAATATCAAGGAGAAATCTGTTAAAATATCAAGGGGGAATAGCCTTATTTTGGCTGTAAAAACTTCAGACAAAAGGTAGACATTTTGGGTTAAGGCACCAGGTTAGAAAGCAGGAGAGTGTGAGTTCAAGTCCGACCGTAGGCATGAAGGCTGAGTAGGTAACTTTGGGCCAGTCACTCTCTCTCTCAGCCGAACTCATCTCACAAGGTTATTGTTCTGAGGAAAATAGGAGAAGGAGGGTGTTTGGGTATGTTTGCCACCTTGAGTTATTTGTAAAGGTGGAGTACAAATAAATAAAGAATGGCTGGATTTGAGCATAAAATATTATGATTATTTTAATCTATCTCATTGATAATTATGTGCAGCGTGAAACAAAAATAAAATCCTTTGTTCTGTGTCAAGACTAACACCTTGTGGCTTGGAAAAACAACCAGAGCATTGGACAGGTCAGAATCCAAACCAAAATCATTTAGGTTCATCTGATATTTGACCAAGACAAATCTGGAGAGTTATGAGGGCAAATTATGGAAAGGCTGGTATGTCTTGTCCCTCTCTCCCTTCTTCTCATCTACTTCCTAATATGTTCTTTCCTCTTAATCTCCCCTTAGCCATTGTCAGTCTTGAATTCAAGTGTAGCTTATTTGCTATGTCCACCCAAGTCCATTCAGCCTTTCATGCCTTTTCTTTACCTGCTGCTGCTGCTGTCCTGCCTGCAGTAGCCCTTCCACCAGCCCTACCTCTCCACTGCCACGTACCCCTGTCTTCTTTTTCCTCAAAAACTAACATGCATGCTTCAACGCCGTGCATAAACACGCAGTCTATGATTTGGTCTCAGCAGAGTCTGATCCATACAGATCCATACTCTGTGTATGGAATGCTATGCACATCCCACATTCTACAATTTTGGCTGGTTTGGTCTTTTTCCATTTTATTACCAGATACAGCAAAATCTAAATTTGTTTCTATCTTAAATATTTATGTATGCTGACTGACTGTGAGTCAAAAACGACACGGCAGTAATTCATAATGGAAGGGAGTGGGTGCTGTTTTGCAACGTTTCAGAAGCCAAAATGTCTGTTTTGCTCTGAAGGATTTATTTGAGACACAGTCATCATAAATACGTTTTATACTCGGGCCATTTAAAAAATGATATTGCAATTATTGCATGGGCCATATATGTAATAATTATTATATAATCATACAGATTCTATCATTAACACAGTTATTTATAGCAAATGTATTTATCAATAAAACTGAAAGCAACTTTTGGTCATACGGAGATTAATGAGATGTCAGAGTTAACGTAAGGAATAAATGCAGTTCCAAACAAAGGTAGTCCTCGACTTACAACAGTTCATTTACTGACCGTTCAGAGTTACAACAGCACTGAAAAAAGTGACTTATGACCATTTTTCACAGTTACAACCTTTGCAGCAACCCTATGATCATGTGATCAAACTTCAGATACTTGACTGGTTCTATGACTGGTTCATGTTTATGGTGGTTTCAGATTCCCAGGCTCATGTGATCCCCTTTTGCGACTTTCTGACAAGCAAAGTCAATGGGGAAACCAGATTCACTTAACAACCATGTGACTAACTTAACAACTGCAGTGATCCACTTAACAACTGTGACAAGAAAGGTCGTAAAATGGGGCAAAACTCATTTAACAACAGAAATTTTGGGCTCAAAATAAGTCGAGGACTACCTGTATTCTAGAGGCAATGTATAATTTGTAAGAAGGAGAAGCATATAAAATTAAGTATGCTATCTCAATTGTTCTTGGTTTGGGAAAATGTTTTCTCTTAGTGCTGACATTGGCATTGTTTGTTTACCAAGTTAATACCTGGATAGTTTGTTTGGTAGAATAGTTTGTTTGATAGAATGTGTTTTCTTTCTACGTTTGTTTCATACTATAAAATTGCAATTTTATTTCTTGGCCATGGTGTTCTTAAAATGTGTACCTAAAAGTATATTTTTGTTCATGAAGGATGTACTGATTTACCTTCCTGGATAGTTCTGGTTTTTATGTACTTTACATTTTTTCTATATTCATTTGTCTTATGGTTAATATTTATATTGATCTGTATAATTTTGCTTTTAATATGACTTTATAGAGGTGACGAATTATATGCCACTCAGATTATTTTAATTGGAACAGTTTGTAAGCATTCTAATAAATAAACTGATCATACAGAATATCTACTTTGGAAGACCATCTAAGTATCAGCAATATCTTTTTAACAGTGCTCTTCATGGACTGCAGAGATTTATAAAAAGTTCACAATTGTTCTCAAGTATTCCTATATTCTAAGTATAATCAATAAGGGTGTCTAGCCAGACCTTTCTCCATGCATCCATACATTTTACTGCTGCTTTTACCCCGTCCTTTCCCTCGTCTTGTTATGAGATTTTAAGGAAACTTCTTTTCACTGAATGCAACTGTTCACTTTATCTGGTCTGGAAGTGTAGAAAGCTGTATTATAGTTCGGGTAAACACAAATATGAATATCAATTTTGTTTTTGCTCAAAACGAGCTCAGGGAAATGTAGGAGAAGGTGGGATAGGGGGAGGTTTGACACAGAGTCACCCTATATTCTGTTTAAATTTAGCTTTTACATATTCATTAAAATGCATCTGTAGCCTTCTAATTTATTGTGACTTTAATAAGAATTACTGAAAACTGAGCTAAACTATGCCTACACCTATGTTCATTCTCCTATTTTACAACTGTCATTTTAGTTGCTCTTTTATTCATATCCAATCAGTTGAAGAATACTGAATATGCTTCAGAATTTTGTCTTAGCAATTTTAATACTTGTCTTTTATCAATCAGTATTTTTTGGAAATTAAGTCGCAATAACTACCATCAACAGTTTCATTTTGTGGTTGAATTTATAAAGCAGAATATATTTTTCCCCCAAAGGAAAGTTATTCTAATAATGCGCTAGCAACTTTTCAAAGTAAAAATTTGGAATTATGTGTGATTTCTATTTTTGTGTCCTAACTTTCATAGGGGACTTTTCCGCATGGAATTGACATTGTGACTACAGCTGATTATTTTGCTGTTGGTAACAGAGCTAATTGTTTTCTCAATATAAGGTAAGAATACTATAAATTTAAAGCAAAGAAGAAACATGACACTGTTTTTCTTTAAAATTTATTTTCATACTTCTATCTGTAATTATATTCATATAACTGAGAGAAGATCAGCATGGTTCTACAATATTCTTTGTTGAATGAACATGCTGGCATTTTATTTTTCTTAGAACAATCTAATTACAAGAAATTTCAGAGCCCATAGAATTTGATTTAGAACAAAGACTAAGAGTCAGGATTTCACGGTAGTGAGATGATAAGGTAGTGAGTTATCTTTGTTAGCATAGAGGTTTGTCATAACCAAGGGCTCAGGATCCATTGGGTCTTAGACACCAAAATGTCCTTTAAAACTCATTGCTCAACAAAATACTTTGTTTTGGCAGTATTAATAATAGAAGTGTTATTTGTGCACATGTACCTACATGCTCGGGTATCATGCGGAAACCTTTGGAATATCTGTCTGTATTTCTAAGGGGATGCAGTGCGTGAAGACTTCAAGCTATAGTTTAGATGGCACTTCACAGAGCAGCCTTCCAATATTACATATTCATGCCCTTAAAGTTCTTAAGGCATTCTGACAGAGCTCAGATCTACCTGTAATATTCATTATGAGTATCTGGTCTTATCTAGCTTCTTCACTTTTTTTACTGGGTTAATATAGAATGCAGCTCTTAGTTTTGACTGCCATAGTTTGGTTAATCAAGTTCTTTTCTGGAAAAAAATTACAGTATTACATGTAATTTTTCTGACTTAGGGAAGACATTCAAAACTACAATAGCAAACTCTAAAATTATTTAGCCATACTCTTACCATTTCAGTCTGTGCAAATATATATCAGTCCAAAACCAAAATGTACCCTGATCATCAGTTTGAATCAATGGTGGGATTCAAATACGTGAACAACCGGTTCTCTGTGTTGATGCCGCTTCCGGAAGTCCACAAAAATTAGCTACCAGTTCTGCCGAATTGATGCGAACCAGCTGAATCCCACCACTGGTTTGAATTCTCAAACCTGTGAAGCAGAATCCACGTAGCTACTAGTTCATATGAGTGAACTACCATATTTTTCCGTGTATAAGACACACCCTTGTATAAGATGCTCTGGCATGTGAGTTCCAAGTTTACAGCAAACAAAGTCAACGCTGGGAGCAACCACCTCCCAGCGCTCTAAATAGACACCTCCCGGCTGGCCCCACCCCCAACCCACGTAACCAGCATCCGGCACGATGAGCATGCATAGTCAGTTCACAGCAACAGCCTTCCGACCCTGGTAAACAAACTGGCGTAAGCACCGGCATGACAGCAAGGCAAGGGAAGCAAAGGCAGGTTTTAAACTTCCCGCCATTTCTCCGTGCCGATCAACTGTTCGGCAGAGCGCTGAATAGCTGAGCCGGCAAATCCGGAAGTTTTGCTGCCCACTATTATCAAGCAGGATGGCCTTGCAGCTGCATTCCACAGGGTCGCCAGCCAGCATACAGGTGTGAGGGAGGGAAAGGGCTGTCGCTGCCATCCATGCTGTTGGTCCCATCCGCTGCCTCTGGATGCCGCCATCTGACGATCTTGCCCCCTCCCCCCTCCCGCTAGTGGCAAGCCCATAGGGGCTTGACACCTGCATCAGGCGGCATGGCAACGGCATGTAAAGAACCCGCACAGGCATGCCCTGGGCTGCGGAGGTTACCATTATTTTTTCGTGTATAAGACGCACCTGATTTTTGAACAGGGTGTTTGCAGGAAAAAATAGCGTCTTATACACGAAAAAATATGGTAATGGGAATATAAAAGGTACTGGTTGAAGATTTACAAGCATCTGTTTGATGGGAGAGCCCATGCCCAAGAAAGGAGGCCTTCAGGAAAGAAAATCTCTCTGTTCTGGCTAAATGACACATTTTTCATAAATGTAGTCTGACCTCCTGGCTTTGTGGTGCAGAATATGAATTCCTGCTTTAGGAAGAAAGTATCTTCATATATTAAAAGGTTGAAGTGTGCTTTCTTATTTCTGTTACTACATAGGTCCTAAGTTACAATATTTGTGATCCTTTAATCTATAAGGATTAACCCATCTCCATCATACTCCACCCTTCTTTCCTACACCTTCTTCCTACACACAGCCAGTTTCTCAATTCTTCTTTCCATGGCTCAAGAATAACAAGACAATGCCAGTAGGGTGGAGACAGTTCTTTCCAGTTTTTCTTAAACAGCTGATTAAGAATGATGATAATTATGGGTCTTTTATGACCTGGAATACGAAAGTTCCATTCTCTGCAACAGGTGATGATCAAAGATTTTATGGTAACCCTCATGATTCTTAGGGAATATTGACTTATAGGCTTGGCTTTCTGTAGGAATGACCAATTATTTTAGAATTGCTTTTTAAATTACGCAGATAAATGAAAAGATCTAACTCAGTGGTAGGGTTTTTTTTTATTGAGGAATGTCTTGGATTTTCTCCCAGCCCTTCTCCATTCAGTCCTTTGAAGGGAATAGAGAAATGTGGGATCTTTGCATTCTGATTTTCCAAAGCGTCTGTTTTAAGGATTTTAGAAGCAAGTTTGTTTTAACTGCTGTAATTCTAATGAATAACCATAAGAAAAATATATTGGAATAATTTATATCTTCACAATTATGCATTTTAAACTATATTTGAATGTTCATAATAATTGCTTCTAAATATTTAATACAACTAATGTTGCATACCTTAACATCCTACAATTTAAAACCCTGTAAGTTCCTGAAGCTGCTTCTGGGATTTTGTCAATAGCAGAAAATGTATCCAGTTTTATTTTTAGACCTGCTGCTGCATGTCATTTAGCTAATCAAATTGCAGTTGAAATACATCTCTAGATTTTAAGAAAATGTGAGTTTGTAATCTGCAATACTTGATTATAAAATGTTCTGTTTTCTATTATTTTGAAAAGATTGTTATAATCTATGGTAGAATTCAACACAATTGCTTAGAGAGGACACTTGTGAAAAATATGGATGTCTAATCTGACTATTTGACCTGTTAAATATAATTCATTTAATTATAGAGATGAATTTATGTCTTACCATGGTAGCAGTATATTCTCTTATGAATCACAAGTTCTCCTTAAATATTGAAAGTACAATCGACGGTTATTACCCTCCAGATCCATGCTTGTGAGTTTCCCCAGTTCAGTGTATGAAGCAAATGTAGCACCATATCACCTTTTTATATTCTAGTGGAAAAAGGTAGAAAAAAATTATTTCTTTTAAAATTAATGATATAGAAATCTTTGACAGAACTGTTAGAAAAACAGGTTCTTTGCTGTAGATAGGAATATTGCCCCAATATTACATGGAACAAATGTTGAGCAATCTTTCTGTGATTTTTATGTATTTATTCAATTTCCTCAGTGTATATGTTGCTGGATTTCCTGAGTATACACAGCCAATGATTGATCATCTGATTAACATGAAGATCAACCACTGGGATTGGTATGTTTAATTGTGCTGATTTGTAATAATTTGATCATAAAAAACAATTCTTTTCTAAAATGTGTTAGTAATGTATTTTTTTCTTCTTTTTTAATCTGGAAATTCACATTTCTACAAATTGCTAACACTAGTTCACTCATTTCTGAAGGTTATGACATCATTCAAATCAAGTTCGATAACGAAATGAATTAATGCCAATATTTTCCTTTTTGAGATTGAATTAATTGAATTGAATTAATAATAATTGAATTAATAATGGTGAATCCTTAGCTGATATGCTCACTATTATTTTGTTTTTATTTTTGTTCCTTCACATCCCCATTGGTTCTTGGTGGTAGCTTGAAGTAATGTCTGCAGTCTTCTTGGCAAGGATTTTTGGAAATGTTTGCCAGTGCCTCCTTCCTAGGCTAGACAAAGAGTCACCCAGTTGGGGTTTTGGGCCTCAGGCAGTCTTCTAACTTCCAGTCAGACAACTAGAGGAAGAAGAAATAGAAAGGACAGTACAAAGTGAATACTAGCTTACTCTCTGATAAATCAATGGCAACAGCATTATGAAAATACATATAAAGTCAACATTTCATATCTGCTCACCACTCTAAAAATGAACTCCTGGTTCATTCTGCTTTTTTCCTGGAACACAGTGAACTGGACATTCTGAGGTTTTTGGGTTTCTGGAAGTGACTATTCCAGAAAAGAAAGTGGGTAGCAAAGTTACAGAGTATGGCTTCTATGAAAAAAGTAGTGGATTTCTACTTGAACAGCTTCTGATTCATTGATAAGAGACTTTGGAACTCTAATAGTAGCTGTATTTAATGAGGGTTTTTTTCTAACTAACACTGTTTCCACAAATGTGTTTCCACATTTCTATTTTTAAGTGCTTGTGCCTGAGTGATTGACATAGAAATATGCAAAATAAATTACATATTTATTGGTTCTCATCTTTCTTCCTGATTTTTTAGTGTTATTCGGGAGCTTTCATCCAAAGCTCTGCATAATCTCACTCCATTGGCTCCTGAATATATGACCAGGGAAGGTGAGTACAAACACTCTTGCATTCAAAAGTGCCTAGAATGAGCTCAAAAAGAAATCAACACTTAATCTTAGATTGCACACTTACAAACTATATAAGCACCTTGATCAAAATATTTACTTAGCAGTATATATTTATATGTGTATTTATGCATAAATAAATTGCATTGCATTCAACAGGCCTTGGTCCAGTTATAAGATATAAGATTGCATCCTGTCTGGTTCATAGAGTAATTCCAAATCTCAAAAGCTTATTATTGATTAAAAAAATTATAAATGTATAAAGCCATAGTTTTAAAAATAAAATTTCTATGCTTTATTCCAACCAATATTAGAGATATTGTTATACTGTGTAAGTGCTGAGAATTGTTCAATGCTCCTTTTGCTTAACATGTGAGATTTTCTGGTCATCTCTATTATGCTTATTATTTTCTGTAACGCCTTCCTATGCATTTTAAATTAATTGACAATTATGAATAGAAGTCAGCAACAAAGAATGTGATGACTATTATTTTAACAGGTTTTTGTACCTTGCACATAAATATAAGTTTCATGGAGCAAGTTCAAAGCGGACATGGATCATTTTGCCCTAACTTTGCAATTAGCAATTAGATTGCTTATTAAAAACGACAGCCCACATAGAGGCTGCTATAAAAAGAATTAGTCCCAGATGAGGAATTATTAGAAAGATTATTTTAAAAGCTGCTAATATTGTAGCACGTTTTATAAATTTGTGATGGGGCCACAGCTGGAACACTGTGAACAGTTCTGGTCACTGAGCTTAAAAGAGGATAATGTAATATAGGAAATGGTGTAGAAAATAATAACTAAAATTAGTATAAGGACTGAAGCAAAGACTATGGTACCTGGGATTTTCTTGTAGCTTAAAATAAAGATGGGTAGAGAAGTTTGAATTACCCCTTTCCATTTACTGTGTTGGAATTTGGAGTCATCCATTGAAGCTTAATGCAATAACAAGAAATATTGTGGAATATGACGCCATCAGATATGATGATGGTTATCAACTTAGATGGTTTAAAAGCAGACTGACAAATTCAGGCAATCGAACAATACTAGTCTTGATGTTGCTGTATTGGTGGGAGGAGGGCTCTTGCCACCTTGTTCATGTTGCAAGTTTCCTAAATGCACAAAATGCTAAAATAGACCCTTTCCTAATCTAGAAGGCTTATCTTACATTCTTATGTCTATGGAGATTCTCAGTCATGTCCTGGATGCTTTTTGGGACCATTCAGTTCAGGTACAGTTCTGACTGAATGGTGGACTGAAGAAGCTTCTCGGATGAGAAGCAAAACGTCTTCAAGGAAAAACAAAGTCCAGTTGCCTTTTGAAAAAAGCACCTTTGGAACGTACGTTCTTATTTTTTGTGGTCTCTGAGGCTTATTTGCCCTTTGGAAAACCCCATTAGTCTTCTATTTTCTAAACTACCATAAGAAAATACCGGTATGTTCTCTCTAGAAAATCTCTGTATAGAAGAGATTGTTGTGTAATTTAACTTACCACTTTTCGTATTATGTGTCTTACAGTTGTACCAAAGCTGCTGACTTTAGCAGTTGGTATAGATCTCCATACCCGACATGGAGCAATTCTAGCATGTGCTGAGATTACCCATGCTTTGAGTCTTTTAGCAGAAGAAAATAAGAGGTAACGAGAACAATATTATTGATTTAGATGTCCTTTTATCCTTAACCTTTTTAATCATTTCACCATGTAAAAATCTTAATAAGTGATAATTTCATAGAGTACAGTTTTCAAGGTATATAATAATTCATATTTTCCTTGTTCCTAGATAAAAATTTTTTAAAGCTATAGCTCAATCATAGCTCATTATGGTTGTTTAATTATTGTTTATTACTTACTATTATCAGGAATTTCTTTTACTGTTGGCATCATCCATTAGTTTTTTGTAATTTGCCTCTGTAGATCAGAAAAGGGGTCACTAAAATTGTCATATAGCTGTTTAAATTATCTTATTATTTTTTCCTCCATTAGGTACAGTATAACACCTCATGAGTGCACTTGATTTTTTAAAGTTATTTTGAATTATTTGTTTCTCATATCCTGTTACTAAATGTGATCTCCTATATAAGAGTCTACATTCATCAGAGAATAAAAAAATATGATTAATTAGAAGTATATGCTTAGTTGTACTTTGACTGTGAGTATATGCCAGCATAGTTCAATTCTTTTTCTTTACTTCTGACTTCTACTCATAGTAAAAAGCTATGGAGATTTCTTCTTATCAGTCATTATAAAGGGACCAAGACTTAGATATTTCAATACGTTGATGGACATAGGCTGCAAACTGTTATCTGCATCTTCCTCTACTTTATAGTAGTTACTAGAAAACTAGAATTTAATCATTTGTGAAATATTTTTTCCTAGAGTTTTTTTGTAATATTTTAAACTTAAAGGATTAGAATTATGGATTGCTGTAGAATAACACACATTATTTTTTTTTAATCTATGTAAAGCTAGGTAGATATTTTATTGCCTTGAAAGGCATTATGAGGGTAGGTGGAAGACATTCTTATTTCAGAATAGAAAGATTTTTTGAAAGGCGCAGCAATTTGCTTGAAATCATACTTCATTTAGTTTAATCTGTTGCTCTCCCACTCTTTATTCTATATTTAACGAAGATGGGCTTCCCCCCCCATATTCCATTGAGAAATAGGGTGGGTTATTTGCATTATATAGGGTGTAAAATTACTAGATAACTAGTTTTGAACAGTGATTAAGGACACCAGGCTACATTCAAGGAGACTACGAGTTCAAGTCCCACTTTAGGAATGAAGCCAGCTGGGTAACCATGGGCCATTTACTCTCTGTCAGCCTTAGGGAGAAAGCAAGAGAAAATCACTTCCAAAAAGCTTGCCAAGAAAACTTCAGGGACTACAGTACTCCAGTCACTGAAAATGAAGATTGATTCCCAAAAACATATAAAAAACAAAAAAAATCCTTGGCTTTACATTTTGATTATTTATTCGCACTTGTCATTACAAAGATTTTATGTTCAGATTTTCAAAATCTATCTATGTAATGTTTTTTCTGTTCTCTTAAAATGCTTTTTTGGGATTTTGCCTACCTGCCCCCCTCCCCCCCGATGTAGGCACTTAATAATAATAATAATAATAATAATAATAATAATAATAATAATAATAATAATAATAATAATAATAATAATA
>NW_015386112.1:454878-505142 GCF_001527695.2 Protobothrops mucrosquamatus | reverse complement strand
AAGGCATTGTAAAGTGGTATTAACACTTCACGTGATCTTGATTCTGTCCCTCTGTTAATGCAGCCTAGCACTGTGTTGGCCTTTTTGGCAGCTGCAGCACACTGCTGGCTCATATTTAGGTGATTGTCCACTAGGACTCCGAGGTCCCTCTCACAGTTACTACTATTGAGCAAGGTGCCACCTATGCTGTACTTGTGCATTTGGTTTTTCTTGCCTAAATGTAGAACCTTGTCTTATATATTATTAAAAGCAAGTGTTAGAAAGGTATCAAACATGAAACTATCAGGCAATAATGTTAGAATAAATTAACAGAACCTACCAAAAATTGCTTTTGTCATAGCAATTAAAATTAAAAATACTGGAGGAAAAAAATCTAATGTTTTAGGGGTGAAAAAGGATATTGATAATAGTAACAGCCACAGAATTTTCACAATGTTTACATTTAATTAAGAATCAAATATAACTAATGTCAAATAATACTGTATTGATTTTAAATGCTTTTAAACCTTGCAGACTTATTTCATTTTATTTGGATGAAAAAACTTTGGAAGGACTTAAGCAGATTCATGTAGAGGTTCGTATATATTATATCTACTGAAAAGTTATTTTTGCAGTTGTATCTTTTAAATAGAAAAAATAACCTTTCTGTTTATTTAAATAATAAAAGCAATGTCTAAAGCATTGGAAGCCAGGACTTAATTGGAAGCCAGGCTACATTTATTATACTATCATTATTGAAATGATAATTTATCTGTTTTCTTTTGCCATGGCCTAAAGAAAGAGAAAAGATTCTTAGGTGGAAGGAAAGAGTTATTATTAAATTCATCCAGGAATACAATTTTTTATCCTCTTTTCCAAATCAACACATGAACCACAGTTTGAAAAACACTGGAAAAAATGAAAATTCTTAATGTTAAATCTATTCTTTTACAGCTTCATCGTCGTCAGTTGTATAGGTAAGATAATTAGTGTCAAATAGACTGTTGCATTTTTGAGAATGAACTCACAAGGAATAAATAAACATGCTTCTGAAATGTGTAATCCCTTTTGTGTAAGAATGCATAGTTGTGTTTAAATGTAAAAAAAATGATTCCTACTTTGATGTTGACTCTACATGAACACAATAGAGAAGATTTCTTTGTCTGGAATCAAGCAGGTTCCTCTTAGAAGTCCATCCGTGTTGCATATCTATCCTGTGAAATGTGTGGAAAAGTGTTATAAGGATATGCATAGACTTTATAGTATGAGCTGTTTAAAAAGTAGACAGCTATCCGGTCAAGACATTTTGTCACCCCAGACAAGAAAAAAAAATAACATGTAATCAACACTATCAGCATTCACTGAAACACATAACATTGATTCATGAAATTACCAAGATGTTTTAGAGTTGGGAAATTAAACTTATGATCTCAGTCTGCAACATGTTAGCACAGTTTGCTTCCAGTACTTGCTTCAGCAAGAGAACATTCTTCCTTTTAACTAGTATTACACAGCACAGAAGATAGATTGTATGAATATACAATGTACACACTGAATTCTGCTTGCTGCCCAAATACATAAGACTAAACAGTTCTTTTTTTTTCTCTTCTCCATCTGATCTACTAGCTTGCTGCTTCTTATATCTTATTTGCTTGCTACTAAGAATGGAAGTGTGCTTTTCTGGGCAGCAACACATTACTTGGTGTGCAAAATACAGAACATGTCTCCTTTAAATGTAGTTGCCTCCAAATACATGTTGAATGTATCCAGGAAAAAGGAAAAAGAAATGTCTGGTAGAATTACAAAAGTAGCAGGTAGAATGTTACCATTTGTCAACATTATTGGGCTGGCCTTGGATGAGACTTACTAACTTGCCCAGTTTGAGATCCTGAACTGTCCGGTTCCAAAGACTGCCACATTTGTTGCTATTATTCTCCAACAGGAAAAGAAAGAATATATTATATATATGTTTAAAAATGTCCTTGTAGGTTTTGCCATCCTGTATAATATTACATGCTTGGAGAAGTGTAAATGTTTCTCCTTTTTCTGAGAGCAATAACTATTTTAAATATGAATTATATGTAACATGAGACTTATTAGTTGTTCCGTATTTTTGGAGTTCATTTAAATTTGTATTATAGTTTTGCAGGATTACATTTATTGGTTCATAAGGTGACTGATATTGAATCCTTTAACAATAATAATGTGCTCTTCAAAATAATGTGATTCCAGAATTATTGACTTTCAAGTATTTTACACATTTCCAAGATATAAATATACATTTATACTTTTGAATAATATATAAAAGATTAGTCTTTTCATCATTTTATAACAAGCAGCTCCTTTGCATTTAATAGAACAGCACTACTAAACAAGTTAAACCAGTTTTATGGAATATAATAAAGGTACAATGCCATGAAGATTCCCATCTGAGAAACATTTTCTTGGAATTTTAACAAAATAACACTATAACCATTTGTCAGAAGATATCAGCAGTCAAATTTTTGTGGCTGCACTTACTGATTTCTGGAATGAGAATTTCTATTTCAGAAATAAGGAATGCTTTCCCAGAGGAGCAAATAATTACATTAGCCTGTGCTTGATTTCTGTTTGCTATGTTAATAAGTGACTCTGGCAAAAGCTGTATATCATAAAGAAAAAGCATTATCCTTGGAAAGTGTGGAGTACAAAACCATTACATGATTTGTGAGATAAACTGAAGTAATATTTAATAAAATCCAGTAATAGTGAACTTGGCTGACTAGTTGAGTTAATGTAAATGTATGTATTGGGTTTAATAAAATCCTGCTGCCAATGCAGAATGGTGTATTTCAGGCTATATTCAGTTTCCGCAAAGTAAAATAGTCAGGAGTCTTCTGTATTTTAAATTGGGAACCCCACAAAGTTGCAATCCCATATAGTTCTAA
Organism: Protobothrops mucrosquamatus; assembly: GCF_001527695.2. Lineage (NCBI taxonomy): Eukaryota > Metazoa > Chordata > Lepidosauria > Squamata > Viperidae > Protobothrops > Protobothrops mucrosquamatus. The sequence continues at coordinate 502,236 of NW_015386112.1, read as the reverse complement.
TATGCTGCGAAGTGTAATAGCTTTGAAATACTGTACCTGTGGTAGGAAAAGAAGTGAAGAAGACTATCAAAACAACTACTTTGCAATACTGTACTACTTCTCTTTTTAAAATCAGATGCACGATATATAGACACAGCACATAGATGTCTATTGAATCTGACATGCTGCACCTATGCATAGTTTCCTATTTACTTACAATATTTATCCCACTTTGCTGAAGAACAAAGTTGGATATTTGTTTTTTTTCCTTATGAGAGAACAGAGTAGTTTTGCAAATTGTATTTCAGATCTGCTAGTAGCCTCCAAACATCTTAAACTTGGTCACACCATTTTCACAGTCCAGAATGGGCTACCAAATTGAATGAAGGTAGTTAGTGTACGCCCAGATATAATGTCATGAGACATACAGATTTTAAAGAGTAACTTTCTTTTTTCCATGAGTGCAATACTAGTCTGTTTACTTTTCATCTATTACAAATGTTACAATCTCCACTTAATCTTTCTGTGTTCTGTTTTCCGTTAATATTTGCTGTTTTGTTGAATTTGAAATGCAAGAGAAGCCCTCTGAATTAGATTAAAGATCTATCTATGCTAGTATTATGTTTCTTATATTGGCCAACCAGGTATTTATGCAAATCCTGCACACGTATATGTAAAGCCAGCTAGCAACAGCCTTTTTCCATTGTTGCTCTCTTGTAACTGGTATTGAGAATCATGCTATCTCTGATTCTGGAGATACCATTTATTCACCATGACTAATAGTTATTGATACCTTATTCTCTATAAATTTGTTTAATCTCTTTTAAAGCAGTTTAAAAATCTACATCTTGAGGCAGTGAATTCCAGAATTTCAAAATGCATAAATGTTATTTCAGCAAGTGTACTTTGCTTGATTTAGATTGGTTACTAGTGGAATTCCTGGTAGCAATTCCATCACATAATTTTGAATTTAAGAAGAGGAAAAAAATACAATTATAATGATGCTAGCTTTTTGTTAGTCTCATACATGCTTTTAGTAGCTTTACGTTGGCTTTATATACTACCACTAGTATGGGAAAGGACCTTAAGCAGTGGTATTTCAGAACCAGTGATAAAAAAAATGTAAGATATACAAAAAGAAAAACTCAGGTTAAAATCAGTCATTCTTGAAGTTCTTACTAGCTGTTATTGAACCACTATGTTTATACAGCTTACACTATGTCACAGACAGAGACTAGAACAAACATAAACATTTCCTTATGGATGGAATGCATGGAAGGAAAGAAGGAAGAAAGGAAGGAGAGAAGGAGACAAATGGATTAGTAAATGATAATTATTTTTTTCAAGAAAAACTTTTAAGTGTCCAGGGGGCTCAGTTACACTTGTAGTGTGAAAGCTTGTGGAAGGTCTCCCCACTTCCTGTTCCAGAAGCCCTCTATGTGTTCACACTAGCGTTCCATCTTCTGCTTGGTAATTCCTGCTGCCACCAAGTAACTCCCAGAGGGCACCTCACTCTATTGTATCTTTCCTCCTAATCATAGGGTTGGGAGTGTAGGTCTGTCACGCCTTATGCTTATCTTATTGTCAATTCAGATAATCAAAATATTAAAAAAAGGAAAGGAAAAGAAAATAACTTAATTACTGTATCCTCCTATCTGTGTGACATAAAGACACCTGACTAGAGGTTTGAGCCTGCAGGATGCTGTTACAGTAGCATATCTCAATAGTTCAAGTAATCTAATAGAGTTTGATTCTTGATCTGGTGAACCTCAAGGGGGTGGAAGCTGGTCTGCTAAAAATAATGAGGTTTCTGGCAGAAAACGTTGCACTGGAAAGATTATCAAATTATTATCACTGGAAGCTTTTACAGAAATATGTTTGTATAGCTTCATAAATAAGCTTGACATGGGAGTGAAAACTGCACATAATTCTTATATTTATAAAGAAAAAATGGGCACATTTAAATGTTAGCAAAACACAGAATTCTAAAGTACGTAGCACAAATTCCTGGCTAGAACCTTTTTATCAATTACTACAGAAATAGAAATCTTGAAATGATGTACTTTTGGCTTCAAATACTTGGATCTCCTCCAATTTCTTCTCCAGTAATTTGTCAAGGCTGTTAAGAAAGATAGTAATGCCCACTTTCTGCCAGCAAATCCAGCGATTTGTTGTTGTTGTTGTTTTACTTTATTTTTCTTTTATTATATTTATATGCTGCCCACCTCACTCTACAAAGTGACTCTGGGCAGTTTTAAAATTTTCTATCTTCACCTGAACACATTAATGTGGTGTTTTAGTTTATCATGTTTTATTTCTCTAGCCCTTTGACAAACACACACACACACACACACACGTACATTAGTAAAAAGAAAAGGAGAATGCAAATGCAATAAGGCCCTTTTGGCATATGGCATGGTTTGTAGTTGTTGAAATACAGTACTGTACTTAAAAATTTGGGTAGTTCACATATGAACAAAAAAAATTCAAATTGAAAATTGAATTTGTTAAGGAAGTAAAAGATACTTTCGAAAATAATACAATAGCAGTCTCATGGGATCAACTTAATATCGCAGTTTTCATCTAATGCTTTCCATAGAATAGTCCAAAAGAGTTGCCAGAAAACTGACTTTAAAAGGACTTTTTATAAACATGTAATGACATGAGGGTAAAATTGGATTTGACTGTTGGATAATTCTAAAGCTGCATTTGCACATTACATAACTTTTTGTGAATACAAATTCTAGCTTAATAAATTATGGTTTGCAGAACTATTCCCATTCCATGCAGCTTGGTTAGCTTCTCCTCTTTCTGCAATTCACATACTGTATAAACTTAGTTCGGGATACATCTGAATTAAGATTTGGGTTTGAAAACTAACTCCTAAATCTGACATATTTGAGAACTTTTAACCACAGATTGCAGTTAATAGGAAGCAACAAGTGAAGATTCAAATTCTGACTTGTTTTACTACTCATGCAAAAAAAGGAATAAAGTTACTGGAGAAGTGTTTGAGGTACTTGCCATGTATTCATATTTTTCATATTAAGCTTTAATGTATTGAATCTTGGCAAAAGAGGCAGGTTTAGATTCATATATCAATTTTCTTTTCCTTTTTCTGTCATGTCAGTGCAAAATACTGCAGTGATGTTGTTTCTTAAATTGGTATTTTTTTTTCTTTCTTTTCCAGAGGTTTAGGTGGAGAACTAATGAGGCCAGCTGGTATGTTACTTGACATAGAGTGTTCTATTTACAAATATAATTTGGAAATAAATATTACATTTTAAGATTACATAATGTAAACTTGGCTAGTCCTGATTCACTGAACATTTTGCCAACTTTTCTTTAATTTCCCTTAAAGTATACTTCAGCCATTCTCCCTAATGTAAAATTCAATATTTTTATTGACTCATGATTCAGAAAATGTAGAATAAAACATAATCAAATCCCAGACTGGTAGTTTTTTAATACCATTTTAGTTATCATTAATTGGTTTTTTTCCCTGTAAAATATAGGATGGAGCTAAAGGAAGAGCTTAGTTGCTAGATTGTTGATTAATGGGATTTATTCTTGGGCAAACATTCTGCTCCTATTTAGTAGATCAAGAGTCATCTTGTACCATCTTTAGCACATAGAATAGTATTTTAAAACACCACTAAAGTCCTTTTTACCATCCATAAAAATGAGATTTAATCTTAATTGGATAACACTTGGATAATTCTCTTTTTTCATATTCCAGTTTTTAATCCATAGCAGAAAATAATGTAGTTACAATAACCGACTTTATTGCCAGTTTAATGTCAAAATCAATTACTTCCTACGGAAAAGTGTTTTAAGGAGCTAGTTCGTGTGTATATGTTAAAAAGGAACTCTATGCATGCAGGAACTCTTCCCTGCCTTCAAGTAAAGAAATACTTAGGTATTAGGAAATATGAGTTTTTGCTGGGATTTCTACATGCCACATCTATATATTAACATGTAATGAGTAATTCTTTTTATGAGTAGTAAATAGTGCTCTTCCCCAACTGATGCCTCGCAGATGTGCTAGCCTACAATTCTGTAGTCAAATTAGCCATTGTGCTGCCTTTGGGGTGATCTACTCAGCTTATTTGTGGCATCAGATTAATTATTTACTTCCTCAAAAGTCTACCCTTGTGATAGAATATTTTTATAATGTTCTTTGTGCTGCTAAGGATAACTAGAGCAATTTATATACCACTTAATCACTGGATTCTAAGACATTTTACACTTATAAAAACAAAAAATGTAATTTACATAATAAAATATGTTTTTTTCACTAGTATTGATTATTGAGAACTCCCCACTCCAAACATTCTATGGAAAAGAAATGGTAAATGAGAAAAGGAGAGAGGGTGTCTTGATCTCAAAAACCAAACAATTCTACAATGTAGATATGCTACTTTTTTATGGATTCATAAGATGCCTGGATGTTTTTGGATTCATAAGATGCCTGGAAGACCATCTTGATAGATCTGTCCTAGTGCTCAGTAGGGGCCTTGGACTTCAAGTTTGATCCGATCCATCCTCAAATCACAATCTAACCAGATTTAATGTGTGCAGCCCATGTCACTTGGAACCATGGTGACTGCGACAAGCCCATGGTTCTATAAGATCTGTGAATTCTCAGACATCCCCATAATGTGAAATTTGAAGGAATCCATCACCAACCCAAGCTCAAATTTGATCGCCTGCAAAACAACAGGTGGGGCCATCATCAAATTATCACAGAACAAATATGGGCACCATCAAATTCTCATGGAATATCATTGCACCTTCCTCTTCCATCTTAGTTTTGAAGGTCAAGAAACCCCTCTCTCCCAGTTACATACCAGGTCCACTTTCTTCTCCAAAACAAAATTTAAAAAGGACATTTTATTACAAACAGGCCTGGTGTTCAACATTTATCTCACTAGAAGCCCCTGAGATAAAGTCCTCTAGTGATCCAGCACTCAGAACCTGGTGTTGAAGGTGGTGGATCAGAATTTCAATGAGGAATAAAATTCCCTACTGCCCATCCTCCGAAACAGTAATTATTTCCTGTCATATCTCCCTCTGCTGACAGATTTGCCATACTATTTGCCATACTATTTACTACATAATAATAACAGTGTGAGTTCATGAACCATGATCCTGTGTAAAAAGGCTTATAAATACCCTTTAATTCAGTGAATACAACTCTGATTGCTTTTTTCCCTCCTTGTTTTCTAGTCTGCACTTTGATTGAAAAGTTGTCACTTTCAAAAATGCCTTTTAGAAAAGATCTCATAATTGGTAGGTGATGTTTCTCATGTTGTAGAGTTACTATGTCTGTCTGTTGATGATTATAACTTTAGCAAATAGACAGTATTATTCATTTAGCAAGAATATAATTATATAAATTCCTTTATTTTCTACTGTCACAAGATGTAACAGAGTGGTTCAATATGCTTCTTATCTTCCCCCCCCCATCTTGATGCTGTCCATATTTGCTATATTCAGCTTCGTTCATCACAGTAATGTCAGAATGTCAATATGTAGAAGTCGAGGGCCATTAATGCCTGTTAGAGATGTTATAGAATGAAGGCAATTCCAGGAAAATATGGAACAGCAGTTGCTTTTTTATATCCCATATGCCTGCTATTCTGGTTGGTTTTTATGTGGATATTTTATTTGTGGGATATATTTTAAAAATATAGTGGCAAAAAGAAATTGAAACAAATTTCAGTTGGAATTCGAACCTCTAAGGATGTGTAAAAAAAAATGTAGATATGCTAAAATGCAATGCAACCAATATACTATCAAGTATGTTTTCTTTATTTTCAGATGATTGGCAGTGGCTGATCAATGATAGTTTACAAAGCCTTCACCTTATTTCAAGCAATTCAAGACAGCAAGTAAAAGTACAGTAATTTATCTGTATTGATCTTAAAAGGTCTAAATATCATGTTTTGCTTGTTGCTGTTACAGTTTAAATTTCTAGATTTTTGAAAACAAAGCAGAGAATAGATAGAACCCTAGTGCGCGTGCACACACACACACACACACACACACACACGTGGTTATGCTATCATATTTCTGATGCTCAACAGCTGGCCCACATTTACTTTACAACCATCACAATTTATGACTAATGGGCATATCAACTTGAAATAAATCAGGTAAATGGTTGATATTATACCAAATACTTTATTATAGTCACTGATCCAAATGCTGTTCATTTGCATAACAAAAGTACTGATTAAATAACAAAAATGATGTTTTATTTAGGCTATAACTGGTGCATACTGAAATGTAATTCAATTTAGTATTATCTCTTCAGAGCCATTAGAATAATACTAAACTAATTGCAATATCTTCCCATCCTTTTACTAAATGGAGGTTATAGTTCAGAATAATTTGTAATGTAGCATTGTTTGACCAGCCTGACTTGCTTCTGGCTCCTAAAGTGGAACAATTGAACATAGTAGGATATTACTCAACTCAATCTCAAATGAATGGGTTATCTGACATAGTCATAATAATTGCATGAATAGACATTAAATGTGTTACCAGATGATCTATCAGGTGTCTCTACAGTAGAATTCTTTCAGAGTGCATTTGAAAGAGAAGTTATTCTATATCTTCGTGGTTTTGCTTTTGTTTTAGGAATCAGCAGTGTCTGCATTAGCTGCTTTATGTAATGAATATTACTGCAATGAAGAGGGAGGAGCAAATCCAGCTGAGCAAAGTAATGATTCACCAGATTCATTTCTATTTTTATTAAAAGATAACTTATGGTATCGTGCTAACTAAAAAAAAAAAAAAAAGAATGCAGCACAAGCTAAATTAGCCTGAACTAAATTTCATATAGAACAAATTTTGGATAGCTGATTGCCCATGTTTTCTCTAGCATATTATTTGATTTAATTTTTAATTAACTTGTTTGTGTTTTCATTAAATTAGAACTTTTCCTTGTTTCATGGGCTAATGCTTTGTGAATACTCTGCTGCTACACTAAAACACTTCCCCCCCCCCTTTATTTGTCTACTTGTATGGTATCTCAATCATAGTATAATTTTAGGTGTCTTACACAAGGGGGTTAAAACATCAAAGCAATAACTGCTAAAAACAAGCAGAAACAGAAACACCAAAAATATATGGTGCACACCGGGGATGAAAATAGTACAAACATATACCACATTAAAGCTATTATTGGGGGCAGACTTTCTGTTTCTCCATAGCTTGGTAAAAGAGTCAGCTTTTTAATGGCTCTCTGAAGCCCAGCAGGATGAAAATCTAATATTATAAATTATGTCACTGAAGGAAAATGGACCTGTGCCATTTTGTGGAGCTGACTCTCATGCTTTGCTGTCAAAACATTGTCATAATAAAACTTTTGAAGGTTTTTGCATGTTAGTAATACGTTATATACTGAATATTACATAAACAATTTTCAATTGTTTGTTTAACAGCCACCATCCCTCAGGAATAATCAGTGGTTATTCTAATGCTGCAAAGCATTGTTTCTGGAGTTTTAATTACTCAGACAGTGAGTGTTATGTTTTCCAGATTTGCTGGTGCAATACATTTCAGGCCTTCAAAGCCATGAGCAAATGATTCGCTGTGGTTTTTCACTAGCCTTGGGTGCCCTTCCGAAATTCCTTCTAAAAGGCAAACTCCAGGAGGTAAGCTAAGATGCAGGGCAGAATGTTTTATAACAGGTTTCAGATATTTTAAAAACACATATCTTAATGATACGCGATTGCTTTGTTAAACATAAAATAGATTATATTGCTTCAATGTTTGATTTCTATAACCAAATTTCTGCTGATTTGGTCTCCATTGTCAATTAAGACCAACAGTGAAATCTCAACATTACCTTATGTTTACATTTGGATCTCTGGAAGTCACTTATTTATTGGATTTATACGACTGCCTAATTTGGGAAACTTACAGTTTGAAACTGTAAAAGCACACAAAAGCAACAAATATGAAATAAAATATATTGTATCTTCTTAACATAAAGTACAACAGGATAAATAAATAACATAAATAATAATAATAACAGAAGCAATCAAGGCTAACGAACACATACTTCATTCAAGGGTCTCCCATTCTATTCAGGCTCATTCTGTGGGCGCTAGGGGAAAAACAGGTTTTTAGAAGAAGAGAAGGGTCAAGACTGCCCAAGATTGGAACCAATCATGTTCCATGGGCAAGAGCTGCAACAGAAATCATAAGTCCTGAGTCCTACTGGAAGGCATCGTTTTGTGGAAGAGATCAAAAGCGTGAATAATCTACTGGATCTCATAGGTTGAGCAGAGACACTTGGAGATAGATGGTCTTGCAGGTAAACAGTCTTGTGCCATGAAGGGCTTTAGAGAGGATAAACAGAACTATGAATTGTCCCAGATGATTATAGGGAGCCAGGGCTATTTGTGAAGCAATATGTGACATGGGCAATTATGAAATCTCATCCATAGTTATTCGTGCCACTGCATTTTGGCTTAGTTGCAGCTTCTAAGTGGTTTCCAAGGACAATCCCATGTAATGCATACTGTGGTAGTTGTGTTTGTGTGTGTGTGTGTGTGTGTTTGTGTGTGTGTGTGAGAGAGAGAGAGAGAGAGAGAGAGGACATCAGAGACCATGAATGGGGCCTTCTGTTCCAGAAATGGGCTCAGTTGGCAGATAAGATGATTTATGCAAAGGCTTCCCTGCTCTTCCAGCAAGAGCTGAGAACCCAAGTTCAAGATTGGCATGGGTGCATGCATCTCCATCCTGGTCCTGCCAAAGTCATCTGTAAATGTAATCAACACTATCTGAGTGCTGTATCTCAGTCTAATCCAGCTGGAAGGAGTCCAGATAATACGTTATCATCCAGACTCTTTTGTAATTGCATAACCACTCTTATTAATCTTACCCCAAAAAGGAATGTTGGATACCAGATAAAAATAATTGACTCTTTTGTATCTAAGAAAGATTTTTTTAAGACAATTGGATCTCCCTCAAGTGCTTAGAGAAGTATTTGATAAGATTTACCTGTTTATTTTCAGAGGCACTCCAGATATCTCTTTTTTCTGGTGATCTCTTTGGGGTTTACTGAAAAAGAGGCTGCCAAAGTGCAATTTGATCCAAGAACATGCCCCCTGCCACCATCCTGATGTCCTGTTCTATTCAGTAAAGAGGGACTCAGGTGGACCATGTATCAGAGCCTGAGAAATATCCCCAAATTCTTATTGAAACCCAACAGGTCCATTAGGAATCTGGAGCAGACAAATCAAATAAATTCTTCCTGCAGTGAAGGGTCATTGCAGAGAACTAGGGTGACTAGAAAGTGATCTAGCCATGCAAAGGATTAATGGTTTTATCTTTTATTCCCCAAGATATAAAAGTCTCTCTAACACCTCCCAAAACAAAGGGCCTGAGTTCACATAGTAATCTTTCCAGTTAATTGATCAGGACTTTGGGATGTTCTCCTTTAGCACTCAGCATTCCTGGATGCTAACTGTTAATTCACTTTATGCAAACAAACAAATACACTATTATCTACCCTATATCACCCTATCAGGCACCAAACTCTCTACGCCCAACTACCTACTCCACTCTCCATCTCTCAGCTCCACTACCATCTTCACTTTGTTGTTCTCACTGTGGGTGCCAAATGCCCAGACTGTGACTATAAGTCAAAGTGATTTGGAAAAACTGGAGAGTCAGTGTCAGCTTCCTGCCTTTCATCGGCAAGGGAGCCACACAGTTATGTCCTTGAAACACCAGCTCTCCGGCAAACACAGCCAAAATCCATAATTTACATTACTTAAAAAGTCTTAGGTAGAGTCCTTTCTTATTCAGTATAAAACTGGCTAAAGCAATGGGAAGGTACAAATGATGCATATGCTGATCCTTCCATGTTCAGGAGTAGTGAGCGTGAGGCAAGATGGCAGTACTCTGGGAGATAGGCCAGATGACAGCTGCTGGATGTAGATTGGATATCCCATAGGATCGTCGGCCTGCTTCTGGTGGATTGATTCAAGGAGAGTCTAGATAGTGATATAGATCCCGATTTGAAGCATAACAGATTTCATAGAAGTTGGGAATGTACGGCTTGTAAACAGTAAACAGTAATGACAGTGGTGATGATCACTGTAAGTATTTGGTGGTTTCAAGACAAAATGTGATGGATGTTGAGAATATCAATGTGAAGTTTCAGACAGATTAGCTATGTGATTTTTGCACATAAAAAAACCTGTTTGTAAGGAATTATGACATTTCTTAAATAAAGTGCAGCTGCTTGTCAGTGGTTGAGGTGGAAGTAATAAAAGGTTAACTTTTAAAAACTAGATTACATGGCCAAACAAACTGTCAAAACAGATCACAAAATATTATTGTACGGTTGACTCAGAAGGATGGGATAGGCATCAGCAAGGTGGAACAAAACATAAACAAGACTCACTCCCAAGATCCTTTGAGAGAGGCAGCCAATGGGGCCTGATCACTAGGGTCACTTTGATTCAGGGGCAGGCTGGCTGGATACTGAACCCAGTAATCCTCCCTTGTTCTTTCCATGAATGACTTGTGTGGTAGGGTATATGCACAAGTGTTGCTAATCCATCTTTTGCAATGTGCTGGAACGTCACGGAAGCCAAACTTCATGGAGAGACAGAACTGAAATGGCACAGGTTTAGGCTTGTCCTGTCACCCTAGTAAATGAAAATCAGCCTTGATATCTGACTGAATGTAAAGTACATCTCTAATAAACCACACGAAAAGCCTGCTTTGTAATGTGTAAAAACTACTACATGTTTTCATTACCATCTACCACTTTTCCTCTGTGACCCACTTTATTGTAACTGCTTCATCTCCATTATTTTGCATAATACTTTTTGAGAAACGTAGTCAAGTGCTGGTTTAGTGTTTGGATTTTCCTTTATTCTTCCAGGTTTTAGATGCTTTGAAAAAAGTCACTTCGATTTCTGGAGGTGTGAGTTTTGCTGAATCCAGAAGAGATGGCCTAAAAGCTGTTGCAAAGTATGTAATCCTTTCTGTTTCATGTACCTAGTAGTGAGTATAGTTATTTACATAAATATATAAATATATATCTTGCCATGCTTTTCTTGTCAGACAAAACTTAATAAAAGTGGTAAGAACATCAGTCAATTTTACTATGGCCAAAAGGCTTAAAAGCAGGTTACAAATATAAACTAAACTTGGCATTGGATAAAACAATTTATCCAATAAAATATTTAATAAATAACACATAATAGGCTTAAAACCTCAGTATTGATTTATTACTAAAAAACTTGTTTTTATAGCCGTAGTTAAAAATCTGGCTGTTAACATTGTAATCTTCGGATTTTCATCTGCAAGTAATTTTTTTACACATCTCTTCTTCTTGATTTAGATCAGGCATGTCAAACTCGCAATGTCACGTGATGTCATGCGATGTATCATGACTTTTTCCCCATTGCCGGCAATGGGGTGGGCGCAGTTTCGGTGTGATGCATCTGGCCCGTGGACCGGCAGTTTGACATGCCTGGTTTAGATGTTAAAATAGGCCAGAAAATTTCCTGCAAAAGATTTATAAAATTCACAATACAATAAAATAAGTTCCATCATTTCAAGATCAGTACCACTACAAGGAAAAAATCTTGTAAGAGAGGCGGAAATTTTTGAAATCTATCATAAAGCATATTTGATGGCAACTCATTTAATATGGCTTTTGAAAAGCTATTCTCCAATTGTTTAAATAAAAGCTATTCAAATATTTAGAGAGATGAAAAATATTAATTAATTCCCAGTGTTGCAGGTGAATACAATACTTTGGCTTTGGCCAATATGGAATTATCCCATATTTTTTGTTTAATACAATGGCTTGCTGATGACATACCCCTGGATATTAGGTAATAAGAACATAATAACTCTAGAAATAATAGAAGTAACTGGAACATTTTGTCGCTCTGGACTTTAAATAAAATCCAGAAAGAGCTTGGAGTGAATTTCTGGAGTCGGTAGAGCGAGGCCAATGTCTCTTCCGCCTTTCATCATGTCCTAGTGTAGCATATCTTTTTGCTCCCCTTCCTTTTCCACCAGCTCCCCTTCCTTCCTGAACCTTCCCTTTTCCCTCTCTTTAGGCACAGACATTGCCACTGCTGTTTTCTCAGATCCCACAGGTCCATCTGCTCTTCCCCCCCCCCGCCAGTATTTCCACAGCCATTTATTCCGCTGCTGCTATAGTCACAGTACATGATCTTCTCCATGGATCTTCTTTTCTTCTCTCCCACCCTCAGCTGCTATCAATGGACATGCCAGCTCCACTAATGCTGTGATTTGACTAAAGTGAGGAACAGGCTTCCAATTCTGCATACCTCTCTAGACTAGACTAGACTAGACTAGACTAGACTAGAATAGAATAGAATAGAATAGAATAGAATAGAATAGAATAGAATAGAATAGAATATCTTTATTGCCATTGTTTAACTCACAACGAAATTAAGTGCTGTCCACAGTGCACACTACACACAAGTAAAAACCACAAATAAGAACATACATTATATACACACATCCTTCACATTCTATTCACCATTGCGCTAGCCCCTCCCACTAGCCCTTTCCACTGCCCCTTTCTTTCTTTTTGTTGTCTACAGCTACTGCCGGTATCATTGACTTCTTCCACCTAAGGCAGTCCCATTCCATTCTCTGTACAAACCCAAACATCCTAAACACTCCTGATTTACTTAGGCCACTTACCATCTGGTACCATCTGTTCCATGAATGGAACAGTTTGTGCATGGAACATTTTGCATAGCCCTCTTGTTAATATTTTGGGGGGAATTTTGTTACGGTAAGTGTCTTTATAAGGTTATAATTTGGAAGAGAAACAATGGTGTTTTTAATAGAAAATGAATCCTTAAGTCTCTTTTAAATTCTATAAAAATAGTAATTAGGCTTTAAGGAGCAGTATGCGAACAAGTCTCTACTATTTTGTTATAAATAAACAGGCTAAATAAATTGTATTTAAATAATAACCTCCCTATCATAAATATAGTCCTTTTACTAGTGTAAATTGTAGAAAACTAAGAAAGATCAATTCAGTAATAAAAATATAATTTTCAGTGTAATTTCAGCTCATTATCCAGATATTTCTTTTGCATTTACTTATGAAAATATGAGCACTTAAATGTTCATGTTGGTAATTCATTTCAAGTCATTCTTATGCTTATCATCTAAGTTGCCAGGTAGCTGTCCTGCATAGTTTCTACCATAAATATGTAGGCTTTGACCGGTTTCCCCAATTTAACTAAGTAATTACATAGTGTTTAAGGCCTTATAATATCTGAAAACAAGACTGAATGTAACTAAAGTATGTTCTTGAATTCTGAATCAGGAGGAAAATAATTTATATAGACAAGGGGTTCCATCACATCTTCCTTCCATGAAATTTGAAGGTACACACCTCCCCTAAAAATCCAAACACCAAAATGAACACAAATGATCAATGAAAACAAATAATGAACCTTTGGGAAAGGTGAATTTATTGTAACAATGTACAGCTATGTACAACTTTTTAACATTTTGTAAGCCACCCCAGTTGCTCAATAATGAGATGGGCGGCATATAAATTTAATAAATAAATTAAAAGACTCTTCACACCTCCCCTGGACTCTGTACTTCCCCAAGAGAGGTACACCTCATGGTTTGGGAAGCACTGGTATAAACTATGTAGAATGAATTCTGTGTGGGGAAAAACCCTGTAAAAAGCAGGCCCTGTAACATGATACATAGAAAATGACAATTGAAATCGTGCATCTCAAACAAGCGATAATCTTTGCCAGTGGGATTTTCTCCAGAACTCCCTGCTATGCTTCCAGTGACAACTTATTAGCAGAAGAAATTGCTTACTGCTTTGTTAAATATCCAGTGTAAATGGCAAGAGTACTTGTATGTGCTGTAACTTTCAACCCGTTAGAGATCGTAAGACCTAAGGGACTAGTAAAACATCACTTTTTTATGTAAAACAGCTGAACAACTTGTCACTCAGGAGCAAGCTGAACTGTTGATAGAATAATTACCTCTAAATTTCCCACTGTACTCTGGTCTTTTTCTATGTCATTAGGTATGAAAAAAAAACTTGGCTAGGAAAATATGACAATCATGTTCCCCCAGCCTTCCCCTCCCCAATCTGTAGTTAATTCTACATAATAAGGATGTAATACCAAAACTAATTGTCTGTGTGTATGTAGACTAAAGTTTTATAATATCAAGTACAGGTAGTCCTTGCCTTAATAACCACAACTGGGTCCAGAATTTCAGTTGTTAAGTGATGTGGTTGTTAAGTGACGTGTCATGTGACTCGACCAGATTTTACCATTTTTATCACATAATTAAGTTAATCACCATGGTTGTTAAGTGAATCACGTGTTCATTAAGTCAATCATATAGTTAAGTGAATCCAGCTTCTCCCATTGACTTTGCTGGTTGAAAGCCCCTTGCAATCACAATCGCATGACTGTAGAATACTGCAACTATCTTCATTGTAGTCGTAAATGGGAGTTGGTTGCCAAGTGCCAAATAGCACGCATGTGACTGGAGGGATAGTGTGATTGTTGTAACTCTGGACCATCATTAAATGAATGGACATAAGTCAAGGATTACTTGTAAGACGCATTACTTACATTTTGATTAATAGGTGGTATTGTGCTATTTAATTATTTATTGGGTTAAGCAGAAATTTGTTAATACACGAGTGTTTTTTTAAAAAAAATATTATATGATCCTAATAATTATCTTCCTTCTACCTTTAGAGTTTGCTTGACAGTAGGGGTGAATGGAGAAGGATCACCAAATGAATTTGTGTGTAAACGTAACGTTACAGAGATATATAACATATTGTTGGATGGTCTGAATGATTACACAACAGATAGCAGAGGCGATGTTGGAGCATGGTAAGATGTGTGGTCTTGATAAAGTCCCAGCTTTATTCTGTAATGCAAAGCAAAAACGATAGACTCAGAGAAAATGTGAAAATGTGGCATCTTACTAAGGCTTTTAACTTACTTTTGAGGCTTTCTTCCATGAGAAACCTTCCAAACGTTTATTTTTAATTGTCAGTTTAATTTAATTCCAAAATTTCCTTAGTTTTATTTCACCCTGAAAGAACAGATTAGCTGTTCTGATATTCCATTATGGTGATTAAACAGCAGAGGGTGTAGTTGTATCAACAGTTGGGCTCCTTCTCTTCTTACATTGCTACCTCCTACAAGCTACATTTTGCACACATTATTTTAAAGAGCAACTGCTATTCATTATCTCTATTATCTACGAACCACAAAGTTTTATTTTGACATAAATAAAAACATGAATGTCTAACCATTTGTACTCATAGCTTAACAAAGAGTGAATTTGTTTTACATGAACATTTGAATTTTCCTATTATTAAATTGCATTGCATAATTTTGCCTAGTTGCACAAAACCAACCAAAATCAGCTGGTCAGGACTTTGATGGGAGGCTCCAGGGCTCTCATAGGCTAGCTTGGGAAATCAAAATTATAACCTGAAAGAAGTCAGTGGCAAACCATTTCTCTGGTGCCGTCTAGGAAACTATTTGGCCAACTCTTTGGATTTTCATGTGGCCATGAAATCACCAAAAGTTGAGCTCAACTTGAACAAGACAGTGTATCATTTTGATTGTTAAGTTATGGAGCGCCAAGATATTTAAATTAAGGAGTTTTAAAATTAAAGAAATAGGTTTTATGCACTGCAACTTTTCATTATAGCACACAAAAAATGTGAACAGTTGTTTCTTTTAAATTGCTACATGTATCCTTGAACCAATCTATTAAAAATATTTTATAGCATATTTCCTGCTTACATGCTAAAGAAACTTCTGCAAAAGAATTGAGCGTATAATTTGTAGCTTCAGAATGTAACCAAATTCAAAGATAGCATAGCATAAACATACAGTGAGTGACTGGAGACATGATGGTAGTTGGAAATCCATATTTAGATTTCACTTTTTGTTTATTTTTTAAAGACATGTTTAGTTTTGGGGGCCCAAATCATATTAGGGCAGTTGCAGCTTACTGCTGTGAATGTTTCCTTCTGCTACTATTTGATCAGAAAGAAAAAAACTTATAGAAAGTTGTAGGTAGAGGAGTAGTATTAAGTAAGAATGTGGAGTTAGTAAGAAAGAAATATTTTCTCTGCTGTCCCTTTCTAGAATATTTAACTTTTGGAGAAAGTATAATAGGAATTCCAGCCATGTATTCACAAATTTGTAACCATTTATATATCCTGAATTTATCCAGAATTAAGTGTTGATTCTAGAATAAACATAGATACAAATTTGTATCCATGCTTCTTCTAGAGTTTATACTAATTTCAGGATAGAAATATTAAATTTGAACATCTCAAAGTTAGCGTTTCTGTTTCTATGTTAAATAATATAGCTCTTACCTCTGACCAGATAGTCAAACTCCACTAAATCAAAGCTTCTTCAAACTGATGCTCAATGGGTTGGAAAGGGAACTGAATGCGTGGGTATTCTTGGGAAAATGCTTTCTGAGGTGTGTGTCTGCTCCAGTAAAAAAAAAAAAAAAGTCCAAAAGGAATAGGAATGTACACGAACCTTTGATTATTTTTTTTAAAGGATTCGTGGGAAAGCTAACAAACTGTATTTTCCATATGCAAACTTAACATTCCTTTTGACAGACTGTTTGCTGGGACTTGTCCAAATTCTGTCTACAGGTGTTAAATATAAAAAAACCTTAAGAGCAAGATGCTGTGTGAAAAAAAGAAAAAGGTTCTTTGATTAAAAGTGGTCTAATTGCTCTCTGTGTGGGTGTACGAATATGCACGTGTGTACATGCTTGTGCAGGGAAACAGACAGAAATCCAGTAGTCTAATTCTTATTTACATATTCATTATTTTGAATTTTCCGTAAAAAAGTAAAAAACGCATAACGTGTTACTGTGTTGTGATATAGATAGGTTTCTTGGGAATGAGTTATAAAACTGGCAATGTAACAGCAGATCAAATGGGGTGTTCATTAGATTATTTTGCAAAAAAAATGCATGCATTCACTATTCCAATGCACATTTTTCTGTTCTTCAAAACATCTTTTTGAGTGCATTCTTTACTATCTTTTCTGTCTTTTCATTCTCTAATTCAATAATCCATTTTGATTGTTCTCACTTGTATTAAAACAGAATTACTTTTAAATTCTACATTAGAATTACCTTTAAATAGTCAATTAATGAATGAATGCCGAGCAGTAAAGCCATCTAATGGCAGGCTCTAGCTTGATTATGTGAATACATAGAAGGCTAATCGGCATGAAGAAGCAACCAAATCTTCACCTAGTTGCGCATATTTTTGTCTCGGTCCTTGAAAAGGATTTCTTCTGATTTCTTACTTGATTTGGACAAGCAAGGAGACCTGGTTAGATTTGCTTTTTCTGTTGATGGCATATTTCGCTACAGAAAATTAGCATCAGAAGAAGGACTGGTGTTAATATAGCAATATATTCCTGCAGCTGTGACTTTTCCTAGTTAATTAGAATTTGGCTTCTGTTGTTCATATCTAAGCCATCTAGAGTCAGTGTGAGTGAGTAGGCAGCTGTATAAATTTTCCAAATAAATAAATACCTGGGAACATTTTGGATAGCCTGTAATAATTGCTGGAATATTTTAATACTTTAATGTTTGATAGGAAGGATATAGATATTCTATTGATTCAATTGTTTGCTTGCAGTGATATCTTATTTGGGCAATTGACCTGTTTCTCATAAATAGCATAAAGCCTAGAACAGTGATGGCAAACCTTTTAGAGACCGACTGCCCAAACTGCAACCCAAAACCCACTTATGTATCATCAAGTGCCGGGTGGGCGTGGCTGCAGTGGTAATGGTAGACTGGGTGGGACTAAAAAGTTCAATCAATCAATTCCAACTTTTTTTTCCCGCAAGAAGTTGAAATTGACTGATTGAACCTTCTTTTTTTTTTTGCACATGGCGGCGGAGGCCTAAAGTGAAAAGGTTTTATAAAACCCAGCTGAAGGCCTAAGACTGGGGCAACTTTTTTCTTGTTTTTTACATGTTGAAAGAAGCTTTTTTTGTTATTTTTGACTTTGGTCGCAAGCCTTTGTTCATTATGAGCCTTGACTTTCCTCACTTCATCTTTGCAGGCTCGGGCTATTTGCTGATATTCTGACTTAGTTATGTGCCCGTCTTTCCACTTTCTATACTTGTCCTTTTTATCTTTCAATTTGTCAGAGAGTTCTTTATGCAGCCATGCTGGTTTCTTTTGAGAGCTGTTATTTTTCCTCTTTGCTGGTATTGTGCTAGACTGGGCTTTTATTATCTCACTTTTCAAAATTTCCCAAGCTTCTTGAGTTGTTTTCCCCTGGAGGATTCTCATCCATGGAATCCTTCCCAAGCCCTCTCTAAGTTTATTGAAATTAGCTCTCTTGAAGTCCAAGACTCTAGTTTGAGTATGTTCTATCTATAATAATCTGTTCAAATAGATACATTTGACAAAAACAAAAAATGCTACCATTTCCAGTTTTAGAAGCCTAGAAAACAAAATGCCTTGAACTAAATATTTCAGAAATGGGAATCTACTGTTTAAAAAGACTGACCATTCTCTTCATACTTCATATAGCAGGAACACCTAGAGAAAAGTTCAGGTTATTTAGGGCTACGATATCTGATCCGTATTTGCAGGAAAAACATTGTGGCAAAGAAAGCACTCTTTGGTGCACAATTTCAGCCAAGAAGGAGCAGCTGAAAAAAGCTTCCTTTGTTTTCTTTGCCAGGAACAAATCCGCTGCAGTGAACATAAAGATATCATATGTGGATTGCAAACGTCTGGATGACTGCTGGATGGCAGCAGTGTGCTAGACCTTTCTTTACCATTTTTTCCATCGACTCATTGTCTGAATATTGCAGCCCACATATGGTAGTCCTAATTGATAGTCCACATCTAGAATGGCTGAAGGCAGTACATCCTGGTTGCATAAGTCAGTGATATGATTGTGATTCTTGTTTGTCCAATCAGTTGTTCAAAGGAACAAAGAAAATATCACAAACTGATATTTCAGTGAGCATTTCATGGGAAGATAGAATCATATCTGCATGTAATTGCATGTAAATGCCAGCATATTATTCTCCAGTTCCTTCTGACCTTAACGAACTGTTTTCTTTTTTTCTCCACTGTTTTCTATATAGATTGTGAGGGGATGGCAGGGCCTGTCTCTTTCTTTTAAATTGCTCTTTCCTACTTATCTGAAAACCAAAATAAAAGTAACTAAGTAAAGACGTGATCATAAATGTAGTACACTTAATCACATTAAACTTATATATATTTATTTAATAAAAATAGAGTGGTTTCAAAATGGATGAGATTGATTTTGGTATAATGACCTGTAACTGATTAGCACAAAGTTCTATCTAGTTCCACAAAGGTCTAATCTAGTGTGATTAATTCTTCCAAAAGAAATCTTTGTCCAATAGGAACTGTGGCCCGTACATCAGCCCTACACCAGAGGTCCCCAACCTTTTGGCACCAGGGACTGGTTCCGTGGAGAGAGGTTTTTCCGCGGACCAAAGGGTGTGTGGTTTTGTGTGCTGCCTGCATCTCGCGGATGGGGCTTGCTTGTTTGTGTGGACCAGCTGCTGACATGCCACGGCCTGGTACCAGTCTATAGACTGGGAGTTGGGGACCCCTGCCCTACACAATAGGACAAAGGTTGCTGGAAGTATGATGGTGAAGCAATGTCACCAAATAGAGTTGAAATTCTTGCCCTTCCCTTTGGAGGTTGGGACGAAAGATACTTCACACACCTATTGGAGGAATTATTTTCTTTTAAAAAGCAAAACAAATTGATGATGTGATACCAAATTATTGGTGTGCTTCAGAAGCTCTAGGGAAATGAAAGAAAAAACAAAAATGGAGCTGGGTATATTTTGTACTTTTGAAATCCTATAATTAATAAAAATCACTAACAACACTGAAGACTGCATGCTTTGAACTCTAAGATTGGGGTAAGCATTATTTTAGGAGCCGAGAATCTCATCTCTCAGTTGCGCCCGTGAACTCAAGTTTTCATGCCTCTGCATGAAAGACTTACTGTCTTTCTCCAATTATTGCTTATTTTTTTGTCACCATGCACATATACTCATATATCTTCTTTGAAAATGGTTCCCTGAAATTAGAAAGAATGAGGTGAGCATTAATGGAGACGTGGCATGTAGAAAGTTCCCTAGAGGTTTGGCTGCAAAACCTGTATGCCTGATTGACTGTGCTTGGCTTGGCTTCAGCGATCTACCTCCCCAAACAAAAAACATCTTGGATCCTTTATTGAGTATGCGCATGACATATACACTAACGCATTTATTCTGATCACAGAATCATTGTGGATTTATAAATTTATATGAAGCTTACTGGAAATTAACATTAGCAAATTATGTCGGTGTTTGCTTACTTCAACAGGGTGAGAGAAGCTGCTATGACGAGTTTGATGGAAGTAACCCTGTTGTTAACCAGGACTGAGCCAGCCTTAATTGATGCAAATGTGTATGTACTTTGCAAACATTTTATGTCAGCCTTTTATACGGTTAAGCAATCAGCCTTTTCTGGAAAGGCTTCTGCAAGAGTCACTCCTACTGATTGCCATCATTTGCTCCTATCACTACTTTAAATGAAAGACCTAAGCAGGTCCTGTCTTGCATCTGTCTGGGCTCAAGGAATACAGATTGTAACTTTTCAAAGAGGTTGAATTGGGAAGCAATGGCTGCCCAGTCACCGATTTAATCTTGGGTCTTCCTATTTCAAGTCTTACCCACTGTAACTGCTGAGAGACCCGAGATCTAAGTATCCTAATGGGTTGCTCCTCAACCTCCTTTTTTTTTTTTTTTAACAACCATTCAGGTTTTTTCCCCCCCTTTCTGGAAAGAATTTTTAGCAGAAGTCTGAAATATTGGTGTGGGAGGAGGGTTATTCAGGGCAGAGCAAAACAACTCGCAGTACATGATTTGGATTTTTCTTTTAAATGGTGTTTTAACTTTCAGTTCCGAGCGGATTATGTGCTCTGTGGCTCAACAGTCAGCTGAAAAAATTGACCGATATCGAGGTCATGCAGGATCTGTGTTCCTCACCTTCCTTTACTTTGATAACCCTCCAGTCCCACACATACCCCATCGGGAAGATTTGGAGAGGATATTTCCAAGGTAATTAGATTAGATTAGATAACCTTTATTGTCATTTTTTTTTCCTGTGGGCACACATTAAAAATGAAATTTAGTTGCTTGCTCTCAAAGTGTACACATACATAACACAAGTTTAAAACATACTATATACAACGTATGTATAGGCCTACACCCTTACATATAAGTAACATATACATATTAATCACTATCCATCTTGAATACATAACGGAAGGAGGAAGCTTTAGAGTTCACAAGGTTAATACTGTATGGAACAAAAATGTGACTGAATCTAGATGTTCTGCTTCGGTAATCAGTCCTGAATGGATAAGAAACCTTTGGCTGTACATATGAACAGAAATCTGTCAATTTAAGTTGTGGTTTATAGGCAAATGTTGGTAACCTTAGACTGGAAATCTGTTTTGAAAAGAGGAACTACCTCAAGTGGGTCTGGTTAGAAGCAGACATATTAGTATTAAAATCTTTCTCCTCTGCTCTTCAGCTGTTTCGCATCCTTCCCCAGCTCCCTCCGAGGGAGGGGTTTTAAGTACTCATTTGTAGTGTATTCACACTTCAGTAGAGCTGCCCTATCCAGAATATTTTGCAACTCAAAGCAAAATGATTTGCCTTGCATTGCAGCAAAAACCATGAATGTATTGATTTTAGTTATACCTTTAAAGAAGTGTCCTAAGATGGTGAAATAACACTGTGCTGCTTTAAAATACATTTATTCTGTTGAATAGCAAAAACAATTTCTTCATTTTGGCATTTTCAAGATTTAGATTAAAAAAAAAAAAAAGAACCATGAAAGATAGTTATGTTTGTGTGACCTATTTTCTTTTGTATTTGTTTCCATTTTTTTTTCGCAGGTCAGAAGCTGTAACTTTCAACTGGAAAGCTCCATCCCAGGCCTTCCCCAGAGTCACACAACTTTTGGGATTAGCATCCTATCGCTACCACATTCTGACAGGTCTCACTGTATCAATTGGAGGCCTAACTGAATCAACAGTAAGGGAATAAAAACTTACTTGCTTGAAACAGTTTTGTCACTTTACACACGGAAGGAATATTTTAAGAATATTACTCAAGAGTTAATATTGTTGGCTGCCAATTTCTGGAAGCGAGTGGTTGATAATTAGGAATACAGGTCTCTTAATACAAGTATGAATATGCAAGATGGGGTAATCTATTATGATTTAATATGCTTGAAGTAGTTTGTACCACTTTGCTTACAGACCTCTTTTTCATCCTGTAGTGTTGCAGACATTAGTAATAATAAGAGAAACTTTAAGCTATTTGAAAAACACACATTCACAAACATACCTTCTTCTGAAACTAGCATTCCTTTTCCTGAAAATTAAAGCCACGCTAATATGGGGCATTTACCGATTGTGAAGAAAAGGCTAGATTTCTTCTATGTTTCTCATAAAATGTATTCAGCATGGTTTCATGACTTGAATATTCTCTCTTTCTTTGACTGTATAGAAGATAACAAGTGATTGTTGGTTATTCCAGCTTCCTTTCTGATGTAATTTTTTCAACAGAGCATTGTTTAAAAGTTGTCAATTTGTTTCTCACAATTTGTTAAAATTCAGGTCACATTAAAATCAGTGGGAGCTATTTGTTAATAAGTCTCTTGTTGGTTTTAATGATACATTTATAACATGTGTTTTCCCTCCAAGCTTTATTGTGAAGCTTTGGTTTCCTGCAAGAATTTTAAAAAAAAACCCACTTTTGGAATACTTCGTAATGTGATTTTAGTTATTGGTAATAAAGCAGCACCTAACCAAATTTGGCTGATTTCAAAAACCTAAGCAGGATCTGAGCTGGCAAATGTTCAGATTGGAGGTCTCCGGGAGAAACCTGAGACCTGTAGTATAGAGTGAGGAGAATGAATGAATGAATGAATGAATGAAAGAATGAATAAAATAAAATAAAATAAAATAAATAAATAAAATCCATAAGAAGCCCTTAGTTAACCATTTCTATATTGTTATCAAGAAAAAATCCTATATGGTCACATTGCTTGCCACTAGAAGTCAAGTTTGACTGAAGCAGAATTTTGATGTACCGCTTTAGGATAGTGTCAGCATTTTAAATCTAGAAACAGCGCAGTGCTATAGTGCACAAAATTGTATCTTAACTACTGGATCAAAACATTTTGTTCCTCACAGAGACCAAAGCACCTGAATCGCACATGCTTCAGTTGGGGCATATACCACCCCAATGAGCTGTTCCTCCTATCTAATGGTTTATACATCCTTAATGAACAGCAAAGTGTACCACAGAAATTAAAATTTCTTTTCTCCTGAGCTTCACAAAGAGCATTCATTACTTGGGAGGGCACTAAATGCACGCGCAAACAGAGAGCGACCAGTTCCTGATTTTAATTTTCAGAGGGAAAGAGGTGCAGGAAGGCAAGAAGATCGACCTTGGGGGATTGGACTTCTTTAAGAGCGAGCTCAGTCTCCTCAACATTTTCTCTATACTTTCTACCTTTTTCTCCCTTTCCTGCCTCCTCCTCCTCTGAAAGGGAATGTCAAAAGCATTTCTCTCCCTCTTTCTGTCTTGCTATTCTTTTAATTTGCTTAGGTCCACAGATAGTTGAAGCAACATTCACTGAGCACGGGAATGTTTGTTTATTTATTTGATATTTATCCTCTATCTATCTATCTATCTATCTATCTATCTATCTATCTATCTATCTATCTATCTATCTATCTATCTATCTATCTATCTATCTATCTATCTATCTATCTATCTATCTATCTATCCCTCTCTTTCTCTTTCTCCCTCTCTCTTTTTCTTTCTCTCGCTCTCTCTCCTCCCTTCTCCCTTCTCCCATTTTCCCCACAACAACCCTATGAGGTGAATTGGGCTGTGCGAGTGACTGGTCCAAGGTCACCCTGCCAGTTTTTCGTGCCTAAGATGCAACTAGGACTCACAGCACACGCACTTCAGATACTCCTGCTCTTGTCCCCAGACAGGAGAGGGTAGAACTAAGAGCTCCCACTTAGAATCCATTGCTATGGAAAAGGAGGCTGGCTTGGGGGGGGCTGATGGAGTCAGCAGCCATCCCCCCCCCAGATTTTCAGAGCAGTGTGTAGGGATGGAGGTAAAATGGCTCAGGGGATGTTTTCTGACCTCTTGCCTTGGATAGTTCCTCTGTGGGACACAGAAGTGGCAAGCTCCAATTCTCTGGGGGCAGCAGTGGGAAAGGGGGTTGGAAGCCTTCTTTCTGTTGCCATCAAAAGCATGCTGGAGTTACACAATTAGGAGGAAGAAGCTAATTACACAATTAGGAGGAAGAAGCTAGTTCAGCAAAAATGCCAGTTTTGGTGGGAAACAGAATTAGTCTTCCTGTCAGAATCCCCCACTATGTATTTCTTCTGCTTACCTTTAGGTGACCTAATACATTTTAGGCGAATAAATAAACTTTCTTCTGCTGACCACCACTATATAGCCTACTAGTGTGCATGACTGTCTTTGTAATGGTGCAAAGTTGTGAGCTCAAATCTCGCTCTGTCCAATTTCAATGTATTATTTTAATAAATTCTAATTTATGTTTATTATAGTTATTGAATCCTGAGCAGTTATTCCCACAAATAGCATAGATGCGCTTAAAGAATGTGCAATATGTGAATGAAGGTAGATCTACTAACAAGTGAGCCGTTTGGTCTATTAGTTAAGACACCAGGCTGGAAACCAGGAGACTGTGAATTCTAATCCCGCTTTAGGCACAAAACCCAGCTGGGTGACTTTGGGTCAGTCATTCTCAGCCCAACCCACCTCACAGGCTTGTTGTTTTGGGGAAAATAGGAGGAAAGAAGCAGGTATATTCGCCACCTTGAGGGGTGTAAAAAAACTGGGGGAAAAAACATTGCCATGAAAAATAAAATTCTCTGGGAGCAGAGTCATGGATGCTGGTCCCAAATTGATTCAAGCAGTTCCAAACTGCTCTAGTATTCTCAGGATATACCCCCAGTTTAAGAACCACTGCTTTAGCCAACAGTCTTTTTTTTTTTTAACTTAAATCTGGGCATAAACCTTTTTTGTTTGCTTCTGAGGTACAGAATGTTTCTCTGATTAGGTTTTCTGGCCTTTGAACAAGCCTTAGTGATAGACATTTTTGGCTTTTATGTTGCTTATTGTTTAATTTAAACCTTTGAATCAGTGTTGACTCCTGGCAACTGCCTGGACTAGTTCCTGAAGCTTTCTTGGCAAGATTTTCGGAAGTGGTTTGCCATGGCCTTTTTCTTAGGACAGAGCGAGAATGGATAGCTCAAAGTCATCCAACTGGTTTTGCATCTACACTACACCAAACTGGCTCCCTCCCTCCCTCCCTCCCTCCCTCCCTCTCTCTCTCTCTCTCTCTCTCTCTCTCTCTCTCTCTCTCTCTCTCTCTCTCTCTCTCGTTTATCTACTTTTTGTTGTTTAGTTTTTTTCACTATATCTTTAGAATTAAAACTGCCTAGATTTAAGATTTCAATTCTGTAATTTTGTATACTTTAATAAATTGATCTGGTCTGTACTTAGTTTTTAACTACCTTGTAAATTCTTTTTAATAATTCTTTTGTTGCTATTTCAATCCGATCTTGAATCTCAGATATGGCATGAAGAATAACCTTATTCTTCAGGGCTCTTTTTCACCCATCTTATGCAGATTTTATAGTAATATGGACATTGGACAAGAAAGCTATTATGCTTCTACAGTACAGCGTAATGAGCATTCCATATATCTTCATAGCTCATGGATTCATTTCCAACAAGAAATTTGGAAAAAAAATTCCAGCCCACTCAATACATTTTTTTTATTTAGGTGTGGAAGTCAGATGTAATCTAATTAAAACCATTCAGCTAAGTCATTTTTCCTCTTTCCAGCAATTAGCCAAGCTCCTGGGTATGACAATCTCTTGCCAGTTCTTTTTTTTGTAGTATACTCTACCTCTTTCGGTTGCATTCTGTCTTCCTTTCTATGGTCAGCTGTTTTACCAATCTGGAAGGTGGAGGTCAAACTATTTTGCTAGCCAACAAGAATAAGCCTCAAGCAATCCAAGTTTTCTGGGCAGTTTCTTTATTCTCTAGGGTAGCTGATCCTTAAAACAGATCTGGTCTTATTGAAAGAAATACAGAATATCAGTGAACTGGAATTTCAGTCAATCAATATCACATTGATTGCTCAATGAATAGCTAGGCTGCCACTAAATATGCCTCTGTAAAGAAGCATCAAAATTATTGAAATAATTGTGTTATTATCTTTTGGAGACTGATGAAAACTTATTTCAGAAATTGTATCAGAGAGATGGGTCAGATGCATTGCTAGTTAAGAGTAGTAAGACAGGAAAAAAAACCTCAAGATATTCAAATAATTATTCAGAGAGGTGGCAATCCTATAATGTACTGTTTACATTTAAAAAAAACAGCCAATTAATTACCTCTTAACTTTTTTGAAAGGCGTTTCTTAGATCAAACTGTACTCTGTGTTTCTGTAATCCCTTTTAGAAGGACATACTCTTGGTAGAGCAAGAGTTTCCTCAATTCTAAACATACAGTTTGGAAATTGGGGGGGGGGAAGCTTCCTCAATCTGGATTTTGTTATATTTAAGAATAGGTTCTGCACTTGGGAAGCATATTTTTTCATAGAAAGATAACTTCCCATTGTGTTCAAAAAGGATGTATCCGAATGGAAAGATAGATTGCAGGACTACATGAGTTTATTGAAGGTTGGTGTTCTACTTCCCCAGAGCTCCAGATAGAAGGACAAAGTAATTTTCCCCACCTGGTCTTGACAACCTGTTTTTTTTTAAGGTGTAACTTTTCTCTCATAGCCTACAGTTACATGTTGTTAAAATTATTATAAGGGGTTTTTGGGGGGGGGGGATTCATGTTTTTGGCTAAATAAGATTCAGATTGGAGTTCCTTAATCTGCTCTTCAGATACATATTTCTTTGCTTAAGTGTATTTCCAGGCTCAGATCCAGCCATTTCTTCCTAGTTTAATTTCTCTTTAATTCACAAGGGATGCCTCTCCCTTCACTTTAGTCATCTCTTTCTCATTCTCAGGAAAAATGTGGCATTGGCAGCATGTACACAGAGCACGTAAGATATTTTGCAGGAACATTAGAATTGTGTGCCAGGAATTCTCTTGACTCTTCAGCAGAAATCTCTGGACACCTCTTCTGGAAACACGACAGTTCAGTCAGTTCTGGTGATGAATACATAGAGAGGCACTTCAGCTTTACTTCATTGCACATAATGATCTATCTAGCAATCTATCAAGAGTGGCAATATATATTTATATATATATATATATTTCTAGAATTCCTCCCTCTGCTGTTTTATAAATACCCTAAGATAATTAATGCATCTGTAAGGTTTGCATTTGTATTCTGCTTTATTCCTGCATATATTTCTATCATATATAAGATTCTAACAACTTCCCACTAAATATTAAAAGCAGTAGGATGGCTTTGTCATCACTGACCTTGGGGTGGGGAAAAAGAAGAGGCCCGGCGGATTTTTCTTTCTCTCCCTTTCTCCCTTTATTGCTTGTTTATAATTCATTGGTTCATTTGTATATGTATATGTTTGTTTGTTCAATTTTCTGGTAGTTGGATTTACCTGTTCAAAAACATTGTTTTGCACTGGATTGAAGGGCAGTCTTGTTGTCTCCTCCCTGATCTGGGGATCAAGGTAGCTCATACCCTGGAGAGTCAAATTGAGAATATGAACATTGCCTGTTCACTCTAGGAAACGTACTACCCAAAGATAAAGAGCATCCTCTCCATCGCTCAGAAGATAGAAATTCACAGCAGCTTCATCTCCAGTTCCTTTTATATAATTGGCATAGAATTTTTTTTTATTCCTTTAGTGAAATGGTAAGTTAAGTTTAAATGTTACGAGACTAGATACAAAGTGAAGG
The DNA here is from genome assembly GCF_001527695.2 of Protobothrops mucrosquamatus. Classification (NCBI taxonomy): domain Eukaryota; kingdom Metazoa; phylum Chordata; class Lepidosauria; order Squamata; family Viperidae; genus Protobothrops; species Protobothrops mucrosquamatus. Next base: position 474,160 of record NW_015386112.1, on the reverse strand, counting down.
TTTAATCTTTGCAATCTAAAAAAATGCTTTCAAAGATTGATCCTCTTGTATAGGCCAGGCTTTTTAAAAAAAAAAATGGATTTTTTTTCTCATAGGTGCGATGCTCATCCCAAAGTCTGTTCAACTATCTGAAGAATATTCAGAATGACAGAGATGCAATGAGCATCTTTTGTGAGACTTTGCTGAAAGTCTTTGAGGACAACCTGCTGAATGACAGGTAATCTGTACAATCTCAGTCAATTTGGGTGGCAGGGTTGGGTAGGGTAAAGGTTAAGAATAGAAATGGAACATTGCCTTCTAAAACCCTTCCACAACCATTCCAATCCTTATATCCTTAAAAGGGCCTGAAAAATTCAGCCTCAAATCCCTAAACATTTATTGTGTTTATTGTGTAGTCCAGAAGTTGGGAGGCAGAGTTGCAGTCCTCAGTGCATCAAAACATGCCAATGTATGAAGGAACTCTTTGGCCAGGTTTCTCATGGCGATTTTGGTTTTCTTGTTCATAAAGTGTAACTCTTTCCATCTTTGACTTATGAGTTAGAGGCCACGTTATTAAAACATCTTCCAAACTGGAAAAATAGAATGGACTTTGAAAGTACTGAATTGCAACTCCTGCTCTCTTTCAACAGCAACAAGAAAGGGAAGTGTGACTCTGGAATTTTCAGTCTGAGAGAAGTCAAATATTGTGTGTCCCAATTTCTCCTGAAGACACAAGCTTGCACAGGTAGAAGAAACAGTAGGGAATGGTAGTCAGTTGACAGACAAACATCAGAGCTATTAAAACCTAAAGGGCTAACAGGATTTAAAGAACACAAGCTAATTAGACAGACTTTTTTTTTTTTTGCTTGATGGCTTTTGGAAAGTTTTTTCATAGATTCTCAAAGAACATTGTAACAGTTATATCTCAAAACAATTATCAAGATGATCACACATAAATCACTAATTTCACAGAAACTGTTATAGATAAAAAGCAAATAACTGATACAGATGTTAAAGTGATAGTGTAGTGATTAACTCCTCAACTTTAAAGCTCTTTTTTGAATTTATAGTCATCTTGTTCATTCAGGATGACAAATGAATGACAAATTTTACTCATTCTAGTAATCAATTTGTCTATCAGGGTTTAACTTTTCAAACAGATGGAATTCTTGTTTGATACAGTCTAATTTACCATCTCTGGCTGTCTCTAGGCCCTCCCTTCTTTTCCATTATAATCTTTCAACAAAAATTTAAAAGAGCAGATACTATAATAAAAAATAGAGTTTCAGTGAATATTTACTTAGATTAAAAAGAAGCTGTGATATCCAGTCAAGCTCATAATTGTTCAGAATTTCCCATACCACAAGATTTCAAACAGATTGCATGAATTACCGTGATCTATGTGGTATCCCATGTCCAACTTAACTGCATCTAATTAGAGATGTCTCCTAGACAGTAATAATGTCTCTTTGTGCCATTATCCTTCTCTGAAATCCAAATGCATTGTGTTTACAACAGTAAAACATGAATGGTGTGGGGGAGATGCCAGCAAGAGAGTTAGACAGATGTACAGGACCAATGCTCAACTTCCACATACTTGATTCTCCTTACTTGCAGATACTCTTCACTTCTATTTTCAGAACCAATTTGGAGAAGAAAATTCTGTGATTGGCCAAATTAGTTGATATTCCAATTCCCTGAATACCACGAATGTAGGAGAGTGGTATAGGGATCTCCATGTATCTTTTAGTATATTACTTCTGATATACATACATTATTTTTGATATGGTTGAGTTCTTGTATCTCAGCCCACATCCTCCACTTATCTGTTTTCTAGATGAAATGTTCCCAGTTTTTAAAATCATTCTTTATAAACTTTAATGACATCAGGAATTTGTTAGTGGATTACATATGTTTGGCATCTTGCTTGTTCACAATATGAAATGTCAAATTAACTCTTGATCATTCCAAGATTGATTGGACACAGTTTAGGTTTAATCATCTGACATTACAGGAAATATATAAAGTGTTTATTATATGTGAGTTGTGTCAATGTGAAGTGTATAAATATGGTACTCTATGCTTTCCTCATTAGAGTATCTGTTCCACTGCTAAAGATGCTGGATCAGATATTGGCCAATGGGTGCTTTGATGTGTTTATAACTGAAGAAAAGTAAGTGGAAAAATAATAAATATATCTTCTTTCTTCAAAATTTGTGGAAAATCTTCAAAGAGCAATGTTCCATTCCCCCTAATTTATAATAACAGGGAAAATTAGAGTCCAGATTATTTTTACTATATCTTAACAAAAGGACTATTTTGTTTTGAAAAGTTAATTGTTCATATTGAACAAGGCTGAATTAGGAGCCTTGTGATCCCCAAAAGATAAGGGCTATCCCTCTTTTTTGAGTAGGTGGGCACATTTCTATCCAAACTGCTGTTTTGAGTTCCTTCATCAAAGCTAAGGAGATGACCAAGAAGAGGAGAGTTTCAGCATGAATTCAGTCAAGCCACAAATCTCTTACCTTTCCATAAGAGCTCATTTGCTACTTTCACTTACCAATCTAAGTTATAAATGGAACATTTGCTAAAATCCATTTTGATAACCTCCCTTCAGAAGTTCTGGAGGGTTGAATTAACAGTATGCGAAGCATTCAAGGGACTCTTGCTTATATGAACTAGTGAGAATCTGTTGAAGAGGTAATATACAAATTTGAACAAGACTATTTAAGCCCTTACCAAAATGTCAAGACAAATTTTATATTTCTTGCCTACTGTATGATAAAAACCTAAAAGTAAAATACATAGCTTCAAAAAAATATTATATAGCAGTGGTGGCGAACCAATGGCACGCGTGTCAGAAGTGGCACTCAGAGCCCTTTCTGTGGGCACACGTGCCGTGCCCCGGAGATGGCGAGGGACTGGCCCCCACTTCCCAGACCCCACCCACCCAGTCTGTCATGACCACCATGTGGCCACACCCACCCGGCATCCCGTGATAAATAAGTGGGTTTTGGGTTGCAGTTTGGGCACTGGGTCTCTAAAAGGTTCGCCATCACTGTTATATAGCAACAATGGCTTACGGGTAGCGTGATATTCTCTAATAGAACAGGATTGATTATTTGAGGTATATTGTACATTGAAGCCAATCCCTGTTGTATTTTATCATTGCAATTTATCTGCACTCTCCCATTTAAAAAAAAAATAGTTGGTTTTTTTTTTTACATAGAAAATGATCACATGAGATGCTTAGTCTAATTGGCATCAATAGAAGTATTCCCTTTAAGCACCAACTCAGATTTTTATACATAGGTAAGTGATTAACAGCAGTAATTTTTGCACTTTTGAAGACTGGCAGCTGGAGGGCACTTCATGTCTTGCTCTTGATTTAAGGGCTACCTTGTTTTTCTTAATTGGTTTGTCATGATATGGTTAAAATGCAGCTCATTTTTTTTGAAAAGCTCAATTTTCAGAAACACATGTGCCCAATTTGCATAATATACAACTTCTGGACAGATCCCTTTTCCCTAGATGCTTCTTTCCCCCCCCGAGTACTGCCTGCACAGGAGCAGGATTTTGTTACTTCCTTTGCAGGCCGAACTGTTTGAATTTACTTACTGGTTCCTTATTACAAGTGTGAAATTAACAGATGACAGAAAGAAAGCCAAGCAGGTCTATTTTGAATGTGGAGCTTTATTCATAAGAATACATGCATTAAATCTTTTCCAGATGCTCAACTGGATCTGCCTTTATTGTCGTTGCCTTTCTAAATCTCACATCTTTCCCTATTTTGCCATTTTATGTCAATGAAGTGAATGAATCTCCACTAAATTCTATGCAACCTTCAAAAAAAATCCTGTGCAATTTTTGAACAAATTAATAAGTTTACGCAGTTTTGCTTAAACGTGGGGATTATAAGCAAACTTTCACAAGGGAATATGCAGGAAAAAAATAATTCTGTGGCATCAATTTTTGTTGGGTAAAAGCTGAACTTTTGAGAATGCGAATGCAAAAAGAAATAAAATTCAAAAAACTAATTTTAGATCAACTGAAATAATAATAATTAAAATCTATTGTAAAAGAATGCAAAAATGATTTTTTTTAAAATCCACTAATTAATGGAAGCCTTTTATGGCAATATTGATACAGTTTGTTAGTTTCTGCTAACATATAAGCATATAAGGATATATAATTTCACAACCCTCAAGATCTTTTGTTCATCTTTGAAAAACAAATAGTTAAAACTTGTTTTCTCATTTTTTTTAAGCCACCCATTTCCTATGAAGTTGCTCACTCTTTGTAAAGAAGAAAGCAAGAGATCTAAAGATATCCAGAAACTCCGTTCCAGCATTGCTGTGTAAGTTGGGAAAATATGTAAAAAAAACCTGAAGCATGGAAAATTAATGGTCTGTAGCCAGTCCCTGTAGTTTTAAAAAGAAAGGCACGTGGAAAATGAATTTTATTTAGCACTCTTATCTATGCAAAGGTTTCATTTATATGCTCTATAAAAGTGGTCTAGGCAGTGAATTTCAAGCAGCTGTGTGTATAAATTCTAGTTCAAAAGCAAATGTTGCTAACAGTGTAAAAGCAATTCTGAAAGCAATTCTAAGAAAGTTCAAATCTGACTGGTGGCAGAAAAAGTGGTGGATGATTTGTCATTTCAAAACCATGACAATTCATACCAGACAGAACTCAAACTGAGGGAGAAGAACCATCAACTCTGGTCAATTACATCACCAGCTGTTCATTATTTTTCACCATTCTCCTCACGTTGGTTTTAGTCTGGATTTGTGTCTGGGGAAGGGGACAGTTCTATTTTGTCATATAAAATCTAAAGAGTTCAAACAATAAAAAGAACTATTATTTAAAATTACTTTAATGTGTATTTATTGGATTTTTTTTGTAAATAAAACTACAGGTAACTGAATTTTAAGAAGTGAAACAGTTGTTAATTTTTGCCTGTTTTAAAAGGAAATAAAGGTTGAAAATAGAAGGAGCCAAACATTATATCACATCTTTCTTCCTCTCATCCTCCTCCCCATCAAAATTATACTAACAAGCAAACAGATATAGAAATATTTATCTTTGAGAAGAACATTCCCAAAAGTGGATATATTTGGGAGGGTAGGACATGATTTACAATGCACATTTCAACATATTTAACACAATCTAACCTTTCTTATTTTCTGAATCTAAAACACTATCACAATCAATTTGTAGTTTCCGTTACCACTTGAAACAAGTGTTTCTCCTATCTTATGGTAGCTTATGTCGTGATTTGGTATCAGGATTTTCAAGCATAGACCATTTTTGGTATCTTAATCATTTTACATCAGTTAAATAAACTATTAGACAATATATCATACTCAATAGTGGAGAATATCTGTAACTCAAGAGTTGGACTGGTAAGTTCTTGGTGCTCTCTTGAGGTTGGTTGTTTTCCCAAAGACATTTCATTACCATCCTCAGTGCAAGAGAAAGTGGGATTTGCTGGCTATTTAGATATAGTAGCTTGCCCTGTCAATCTTGATGGTGGCATGGCTTCTTCCTTTATGGTTTATTCATTAGGGCATTATTTCTTTTTCTAGTGCTACTTCCCGCTTATGTGAGGGTTGGCTGCTCTGGGCTGTTTCCTCCTTCCTTGATTTTTGCTTGTATCTTTTTTCACTGGTTTGTAGACCAGGTTTCTCTCTCTTTGTCCCTTGATGGCTGATTTGTCAGCGTGGCCACCTTCTAGGAATTCCCCAACATTTTATTTATCTTGATCTAAAATGTCGTGTTTCTCAGTTGATCATATCTTTCCAAATTTGGGAGGAAAAAAAATAGAAGAAACTTTCCACCTATCCCCACTCACTCCTGTATTATGCTTCTGTAGTCAAGGGCTAGATCAAATCAGGGATAGGAAACAGTGGATTCAACCAAATCTCAATCATAGAATTGCAGTAGTTGAGACCTTTTGCTCTGCACGTTTATCTGCTCCCAGAACAGATTTGCTATCCTTGCCAAGGGAGCTTCTGTCTTGTACCTAATCCAGACCATAATTTATCAGATTTATGACTTTGAATTACACTGCCCCATGCTTCCACTGATGAGATATGCATCTATATTGCCTCTGTGTTTCAGTGCTATAGAATAGTACCGATGTTCTTAGTACAGTCATTTCAATACTTGGCTGGATTTTTTTCTGGTACTGATATACTTGCTTTAGCAAGAACTTTTCTAATCTTTATTTCTTCCATATCACAAAACTACTCAACAAAAAAAAAGAACTGCTTTCTTTTTTTGTAACTATTAATTTGATTTTTTAATTACATGGTAATTAATTTTTTTTATATTCCATATTGTTTATCTGAATTCAACGTGAGATTCCCTCTTACCATTTGCATTAAGAGATTAAAGAGGATGCAAAGTTTATAAAAAGCTTCTTTTGGAACATTATCTGTCACTCAGTTTTGATACTTTCAATTTTGTGATTTAAAAAGATAGATTCTTCCCATTTTTAATTTTTAAACTTTTGTAATTAGCACATCATATTTAGGGTTTTTTTTAAAAAAAAAAACCTTAGTTGAGTTTTTATAAAGAAAAGATTGTGATAGTGGTACAATACAGCAAAGTGTTTTCTACGTGTGATGTGCTTTATTAGATCAGTAATAAAATATATTGTATATTTATTGTTCTAGGTTTTGTGGCTTGGTTCAATTTCCAGGTGACATGAGAAAAAAAGTTCTATTTCAGCTGTTCCTCCTTCTTTGCCATCCATTTCCTGTTGTAAGTACTTTAGAAGTGGTTGAGATTTTTGAATTATATATATTGATGAATGTGTGTGTTTTTCCCCTTGAAAACATACCTAAGGCAATTATTAGGTTACGTCTGCCCTAGTTGGCTCCATACTGCATATGTAGAGCATGGTGTGAGATGCTGATAGCAAGGAATACATTAAACTCATTCTCTAATGTATGGCTTTTATGAACAGCAACAACAACAACAAAAGGTCTGGCTGTTATGAACTACCCCCCCCCCCAAAAAAAACCCCACCCAAGTAAGAACTGAAGCATCTCACCGAAGGCATCTCTTGGTTATCCCATAGTGGATAACCAAGTGCTACATAAAGCTGTCCCAATTGTATTTTTCAATAATTGATATTTAGGGCATTGCCTTTAATGCTGGAGGTAGCCATATGATTAGAAGCTGTGGATAACATTATCTTTCATTTACCTGTATAATAACTTTAATAGCTGCCCAAAATGAAGAGTAATTTTTGTGTTTTTGAGAAGTAGACTCCCCCTCTCATTAAAATAGACAGTGGGAAAGGGATTAAGGGGCAAATTCCTTAAAAGCTCTTGGCTAATAAAAGGAATTGACTCACCTTAGGCCTTTGGCTTAATGTGTTCTTTTCTTGATTTAGCCTTTAAATACTGTTCTCTCTTTTACCCATTCTTTCATTCCCCAAATGTAACCACCTTCGTTTGATCCATTTCTGTTTTTGCTCTCTAGATAAGAAAAACAGCTGCTAGTCAGGTTTATGAGATGCTGATAACCTACAGTGATATTGCCGAACCTGATGTTTTAGAAAATGTCATGACAATTCTGAGTGACACTAATTGGTGAGTTAATCTTAAATGTACTTGTAAGTTTCGGCTATCTTCCAGCTTATAGCATTTAAGAATATACTGGACATATAGTATGCATTGGGGATTTGCAAAGTTTTGTGTAAATCAAAACTGACACAAACATCAAACAATGAATTGATATAGGATTTGTTTCTAAACCTCACTTTGAAATTTAGCTGATACCAGAAGCAGCTTACAGCTTACTGAACAATAGTATAGTATATAATTCAGTACAAAACTCTTTTACTTATTTATTAATTACATGTATTTATTTGTTTGTTATAGTAGGCGGCTGAGTTTAACATTTACAATAGCTGATTCTTCCTATGTTTCCTTGGCATTTCTTTTACTGTTGATATGTAGGGTCATGTATCTAGCTCAGGGCGCATAGTCTCTCTTCAGGAAATAAAAATGCTACATGTCTCAAAGACTAATAAATTTCATTTCATAAGACACTCTTATAGATGAAGCCATAACTGTTTAATGTAGAGTTTTTCCTCACAGAGGCCAAATGGAATGTAAGTCATGGAAATGTTGAGGGCAGGTGAGGTTAACGTCTCTTTTCCTGGATTTGGGAGTGGGAGGGCAGAAAGCAGATTTTTAAAGTTTTGGGATGACACCTCTTCCTGGCTTTCATAGCTGGGCATGAGTAATTATCAGTGTGAGTATTTCCAAAAGACCGCTTCTATGTATAGAATTGCCAGGAGCTGGATCCATATATAAGGCGGGTGAAAGATTATTTTAAAATACTGCTTTTTTGTATCTTTTATCACCCAGTTTAGTTCCAGAATCTTTCCTGCCATCTTACTGGCTCAGAAATTGGGATGTGAACTCAGGATTCCAGACAAAACCTAAAGAGCCTTTAATCCTTCAGAAGCTCCCCATATAATTTTTAAAAATGAGTTAAATTCTTTGGCCTTCTCCCAACCTATTGCATCATTAAAAGAGGCAGCCAGATTATATCCTCTGACTAGAAAATAACAGAATTGTCATATCCAACGAAACAGAATTCACATCATTTCCCTGGCTGTTAGAATGAAAGTACTGCTTCAAGTGGATATAAATCTGATGAAGATTAAGATCAGAGATCCAAATGAGTGATGAAGGCAACAGGAGAGACATAAAAAGAAACATAAGTTCTGCTGCTTTTTATTCCACAGCTATTCTTGCCTGTGGAATAGAACATAGGTGTCAGGATATAAGGACATGGATCAGATCAGTTTGTAAAAAGTAAGCCAACAAGGGGTTTAATCTACATTTATCTCCATTTTTAGCTATAGCTATTCTTCAACTCCTCTGGGTACTTTTGTAACCTGGTGCCAGTGCAAGAAGAAAGGTCTTTTATTCCATTGTGGCAGTAAAAAGAGCAAAATTATTCGTGTCTGAATGTTTTGGAATGGAATCTCTCTCCTTTCACCTCCTGCACCCATTCGTGTCTGTTCTTTGTATGCACATTTTTCACTTATTCCTGTTTATTCTCTTATAATTTGGAGCAGAACTTGCAAACTTGCTCTTCTTATGGGATGGAACTAATCGATTCTGCCTACATGTTCTAGAAAGTGGTATTGCCCTCAATACAGTCAATGCTATTCAGGTGGTTCAGAGAACAGAAATTCGTGTTTGTTTTTTTTAAAAAAAATCCTCTTCCTTTCCCCTGCAATTGGGATGGATATACCAATTTTCGTACTGTCAATAGCAATCAGAATTAATTGACAGATGAATAGTGCTGCACTGAGGAAAATGGATGTGATGCTAGAAATCATGGAGAGCAGCACGGAATTGGTTGCTTATATATACTTTTTTTTCTTCTCCAAACAGGGATGCAGACTTGCCATTTCTGAGGAAGCAGCGGAATTACCTCTGTGACTTAATGAACGTGCCCAAGCCCCAATTGGTAGTGAAGGTAATGTTTTAAAATACCAATTAAGCCCTGATAAATATTTCTGGGAAACAATTTGGTAAAACTCAAGTTTGCTGACACGCATGCATATGCAGAAATATAGAAAACAAGTATTTTATCACTCTCCCCTATTCTATTATTTGAAAAGTTTTCACAATTCTCCTCTTGAGCTATTAGTCAGTGAGCATGATTTGAAGTAGGACAGCTGGTTACAAAAATATGCTTACTGCAGTGCAGCAATCAGAATGTCAGTCAGTTTTACAGAATATCTTGATACAGGTAGTCCTTAACTTAAAACTTAAAATTCATTTAGTGACTGTTTCAAGTGACAATAGCACTGAAAAAAAGTGACCTATGACTGTTTTTCACATTTACGACCGAATGTCTGTGGAGATTCTCACTCATCCAGGTCATGGTTTCCCAAGGGTGCTTTTCAAAAGGCAACTGGACATTCTTGTTTTTTTTTCATTGAAAACGTTTCATTTCTCATCTAACAAACTTCTTCAGTTCTGAACTGAAATGAAAAAGCTTCGCGGATGAGAAGCAAAATGTTTTCGAGGGAAAAAAATCAAGGGAGTCCAGTTGCCTTTTGAAAAGCACCTTTGGCACACTTACCACCATTGCAGCATCCCTGTGGTCACATGATCAAAATTTGGACGCTTGACAACTGGCGTGTGTTTATGACAGTTGCAGTGTCCCGAGGCCATGTCATCACCTTTTGCGACCTTCTGACAAGCAAAGTTAACGAGGAAGCCAAATTCACTTAACAATGGTGTTACTAACTTAACAACTGCAACGATTCGCTTGACAATTGTGGCAAGAAAGGTTGTAAAACGGGGCAAAACTCAACTGGTTTTTTTTTCCTGTTCTGTTGCTTAGCAACAGAAATTTTGGGCTCAATTATGGTCATAAGTCGAGGACTGCCTATGCCTGTTAAAGATACCATAAACTCTATTTCTAATACATACAGTGTATGCATAGCTATAGCTTTGAAATAAGCAACCTTATGCAAAGTGCAAAAAAAGAGTAAGAAACAGTAAGCCAAAAATAAGGCATAAGAAAAGAAAGAGAAATATAATTAAATGATACTAATACACTAATCCCATTTATTATATCTCTCCATATATTTCTGTCCTTGGAAACCAACTTCTACCATGTGGAAATTTTGTCCTTTAAAGGCCTTAAGTATGCCGAAGTAATTCTGTACTGGTGGGATGCTGGCAACAATGCAGTGGTTTCAAGGTGGTCTGACTAAAGATCCTGGCTTGTATAGAAGCATGTTAATATGCTTGGAGTAAAATTAATCTTTGTTTATGCTTTAACATAATGACCCAAATGTGCTAAAATGTATCAGTATTATCCCAACGGTTAGCAGGGAATGCTGCATGTGGTAGGAATATGACTAAGGTTGCTGTACCTGCCTAATCTACACCTTCTCTGTGTTATGAAAAAGCATATGAAACTATTCAGGCAATTACTGAAAATCCTTTTAAAAGTCAAACAGGTTTTGTGTTGAACTAGAGAATGAAGCTATTCCATAAATGTATTCTCCTGCTTCTTGATTTGTATTTGTGTGTTCACATCTGTATTAGTTTAGAGAAATATCCGCATGTGCTTTTTTTAGAAATCATCTTGTTAAAGGAAGATATTGTTAATGTTTTGACTTTGAATAAGCACAGGGATCTATATTCGTGCAGAGGTATGAATAGAAGCATGTAGTAGTAAGTCAGTAGCTAACCTGGGCTCTGAGGTAGAACTGGAAATGATAGTTTCAGGTATTATTCTGTTTGGTGGCTTGTGAATATGGTAGCTTGCCTGTCTTTTTCATTCCATGCTAAATGACAGTATAGTAGTAATGCAAATAAACCTTGTAGATGAGGTTTACTGGAACATAAATATTTAGTCCTGAAACTGTACTGTATGTCTTTGGAATCAAAAGATCTTTTGGAAATCTTTTGTGGCTTTCCGGTCTAAGAGTGACAGGTACATCTGTATGCCTTTATGCTCTAGCTGGAGATTTCATTCTCCACAAGTTGGACGGATTTTCACAGCAGTTTGATTTCCCATTACTGCAGAAGAGATATTTGAAAATATGCAACACTATCCAGCTTGGAAGGCTTAAATTTCACAAGGGCATGTGGCTCCTTGTAGAAAAAAAGAAGAGAAAGCATTGGAAATAGATTTTTTTTTCACCTTTTGGAATGTATAGCTGCATCCAGAAAATAAATATGCACTCATGAATGCCATTTCTTATTCAGTAACAATGGAGAAAAGTGTCAGAATGATTGGTTTAACTATTGAGCCATTTGAAAACAAGCCCTTCATTAAATGAATTTCTGAATATACCAACTGCTGTTGGATACACTGCATCCATTAACACAAATATAAACACGGTGCACTACTCGGTAATGAAAGTCAATATAGGAGGTTGTTCTAAACTATGGATTGGACAATGCCTGAAGGAAACTTTAGTTGTAGATCAACATTTTGAAGCTGTGACTAACAGATTAATTACAATATTCTGTGAATCTTCCAGGCAAGAGTTACTTTTTGTTATTTTTAAAGTGTACTCTTGACAATGTCATGAAATTAATCCCATTTCCCCTTCTTTCCTGCAGAGCTCATAATTGGAAATCAATTAATATTGAAAATTACAGTGAATCCGTAGACACAAAGGAGCAAGCAACTTCAACAACTTGGATAACAGCATTTACTGATCAAGTTAAAAAGAAAAGGCTAAAAAATGAGAACCTAGTTTTGAAAGTTATACTTCTTTTTAACTCCTTTTTCTAAAAGAATATCTTTTGGTTTCAAAAGTTAATATATATGTTGGTGGTTTTGTGTTTCTTTCTGAAAATTAAATTAAATTGTGTTGAAAAGTTCAAATAACTGCAGTTTCTATTCTCTCTGTTGTTTGACTTTATTAAGTTACAACATTCCAAATTTTACTATAATCAAAGTTACCTTGTCAAATAAGTTATGCATTATATAAATAGTCCCGATCTACCATTTCAAAACCTATCTGCAGAAGAGTAGCAGCTTCACTCTTTAGAAAAGACATTTGAGAATAAATTATCCAGTTGACATATCAATCAAATGGTATAATGAAGTCTGTGGGCATTCCTGCCATTTGAGAAGAGCACAAAATGGATAGGATTTCAACCCTGATACATTGATTCCAGCTGAAAAACTGTCACCTTTCTAAACAGAAGTATAATTTATCACTCAAACTTGATACAATATCCTGACTTTTTCAATGTTGACAATGTTTTTTTAAAATGCATTGAAATATTTCTGCTGGTTAAAAAAAATGCACAAGAAAATACTAGCTGAAATAATGCAAGCAACATTGGTTGGCAAAATTAAAATTGCATTTGAAAAGCTTGACAAGTTTTTGTTTTGTCTTAACAATGAGTGGAAAATCAGAAACAAATAGGAACATGTAGCATGTGGGATTTGATTCTCAAAATGTAGTTTACAGGATGAATGTAAAAACTGTGCATAACTTTTTAAAACAGTTGTGCCCTTAGAATCACTTAGCAATGGAAGAGGGCAGCAGTCCCAGGAAAGAGTTGGCTACTTTAAAGGTTAAAGATAAAATCTTTATGCTCTCACATATTTTTTTAATTATTTCCCAAACGATGCATAGCCCTAGTAAAAACAGCATTCTGTTAAAGTTGTTGACGTAAGTATTTTCCCCTTTTCAAATGTGTCTGTACGAAAAATAAATTTGTGTAAAAGACAACGTGATTTTTTTTTTCTTCTGTAGGAATTTATTTTTACTTAAAACAAGCATTTAATGTTTTTTGGATGTTCATAACAATAAACATCTGATGGAGAGGAAGCATAAATAAAAGTTAATTCATGTTACCACAGCTGGTCTCAGCTCTTTGGAAGAGTATCTTAAGTGACTGGTTAATTTCCTGACCATCATGGAGACTGGTTTCAAACCTCTTGATATAAACTATATTCTAAAAGTAAACCTTGTTTATATCATGCTGATCTTTTAGACCTGCCTGGGGATATTATAACATGGAACTTTTTAATCTCTTCGTATGAATTACTTTTTAATCTCTTCGTATGAATTACTGGCATCACAGAGCATTATTCCTGGCAGTGAAGATTGTTAAATTACCATATGAAATGTATAGGCCTTCATTTTGCTCTGAAAAATGCTGCGAACAGACATACTGTAGATGTTTCCAACATAGAAAGCATTGACTGGGGCTAATGTTGAAACCATTCTTTCATACTGTCCATGCCTCGAGGTACAGGGAGAGGGAATTGCAGCTGGATCTGATGCTATGAAAAGGGGAGCCATCTCTTTTTCCCATCAAAGCCAAGGAAGTTCTAGATCAGGTGTTGCACACTAAAAAGGTCTGGTTTTTGAAGGCAGGCCTGTGCCATTTAGCAGCAGGGAGGGGAGGGGGAAAACTTTTGAAAGCAATAATGGCAGCTGTTGGGCCAGTGGAAGACTGTACGGTAATGGGAAGACCTATGTTCCCCCTCATTTCTCTTTAAGATGTCCCCCACCTTTCTCAGCAAGCTGGCCCTTTTAAAAAAAAGGGAATAACACAATGTCAATGTTAGACATTTCCCAAAGGGACACTAGTTGAACAAGGTAAATTCAGTGGAGCCCAGGAGGGAAGGCATATTGGGGTGGAGGCAGGACACTGAAGCAATTTAGGGTGGGCAAATACAAGGAGCTGAGGCCTGCGCCTTTAGGAGGTTGTGACCATGAAGTAGAACTAGAAAGCAGATCAGAATTTCAGCCACAGGCAGGATACTACAGCTTTCCAGTCGTGGCTATCTCAGCCTTTGTGACTGTGGGAGAGAGATTGGGACGGTTAAGTACAGCCCTGGAATTTCAAAAAGCCACAGTTGCAAAAAGGTATGCACACAGTACAAATAGAGAATTGGATATGAAGTAGAAGACAAAATTTGAAAACAAAATAGTAATATAATTTCTAGAAAAGAAGAGATGAAATTGCTTGATCTGTAAAGGCTTTATAAAAATAATAATCCGATCATAACAGAATTTTGGTGCCATCTCATAAACCATACTCATTACACAAGGGGTTGGATATTATCAAGACATGATGTTAGGTAATGGAAAAACAGATTCTGGATATATTTGAAGAGGAACATCTTTTTTGCAGGTGTATTTAGCATCATGCACACTTACAGCTTTTAAGTTTAATTTGAAAATTACTGTTCTACTATATTGTAACTAAAATTCTTCTGCAGCATTTTGAGAAGTTCTGTGGGTTGCCAAAATAAGATGGCTGACTATTCCAGTCACCAATAAGTAAAAGAGAAAACAATTCAAATAGGTACCATTAATTAAATTTGTCTCAATGTTGAATTGCTTCTTATAATTATGTGTAGCTCTTCCATCATTTTCACCTTAATGTATATGTGGAAACCTGATGTTCTTCCCAGTACCTAAAGGTGTGTCTTCCATTTCTCATCAAGTGGCATTGAAACTTGTCAAAATATTACAGCCATATCAAAATGAATTTCTTGGGAATAATACTGAGAAGATTTGCCATTGCCACCTTCTGAATTTGATTCTGGAAAGAATTTTCTTAGGCAAATTGGCTATGATCATACAGGCAGAGCCCTATCTGCCACCTCCCTGCTGTGGAGATGACTCTTAACTAGCTAACGTTCAATTCACTTAGCTTGATGTTGTATTACCTCTAGTTGACTTTTATGATTTCAGATAATATTTTAACATTTGCATGTACTTATATTTTAACATTTGCATGTACTTATATTTCTTTTGAGAAAAGAATTGTGGAGAAAAAGAATCTTGACTAAAATAATATTGTAACTCCTCTAGTATGTTTCATGGTGAAAAGCTTGCCAATAAACCATGTTCATCAATTAAAATGATAGTAATCCACACCTTCCTTCAAATTCAATAAGCTCAAATTTTCCTCAAACTGTCCATCTGTGAGATCCTGCAGAAATGAAAATAAAGATCACAATCAAAATGTTTCATCAAGATACATCATATATCTGAGGACTTCTGCAATCACAGTACCTATTAGCAACACAGAAATAAGCCAGGTTTAGACTTTGTAACTGAATAAAAAGTTATTCTACAGTAGAAATTCCTAAATATCATAATATAGTGTTTTATTTATGCAGCTGCAGCGAACGAGGGAATATTTGCTCGCTTATCTTTCTCTAATTCTTTCTCAGTCCAGTTTTTTGGTTTTTTTGCCTGTTGTACTGTACTACATAGATAATTGGGTTGGTTAAAACCTAAAGGCTGCATTTTACTAGCTTCACTAGTTTTGACCTTGATTAGGATTTGTTTTGGTATCTTAGAATGATATGCAAATCCAACCTTGGACACCAGAGATCCCCTCTTTCCCTTTTTACCTAAGAACTACTAATGGGTAAATATGTATTTCTAACAATCAATTCTAGAGATAATGATTTATTCATACATTACATATAATAGTGGAAGCTGACTGTGGCCTTACCCCTTACCATATAGGTTCCTATTCAGCTCATTCATGTGCATGTACTGTAAGTAGTTGCTCATAAGTAAAGTCTATTTTCTATGACATTTTTTACATTCAACCCTAGAAATCAGGTTAGCGCTAGTGCCAAAGTATCATTGTGGAGTCAACACAGGAACACAGATCAACTTTGTTGCTACCGGTAATTCTGATTACCTTATCATAGACAAAAGGAACTCTAGAAGTTGCAGGTTTCTTATTTCTCTTGCCCCTAATATAGGATATTAATGCCAGAGCAAAAGTAATTTTATCTTTGTTCTGTGATTAGGTTCTCTTTGACAGTAGTGAAAAGTTAACAAGTTGTTTTTTTTTTGGGGGGGGGGTGTTATTTTATTTATTATTTGTTTTGCAAACTTAGACTCATTGTGCAAGCATGATCAAAAACAGGTGAGAACTTAGAATCTCCTGTGGTCTATATTCTTCTTTCCGTTTTCCTGGATGACTCGGGATGCTCCCATTTGTGCAGAACAGTCAACTAGCATTGCTAATGCTTTTAGCTTCTGCCAGCCCTTAGGGAACACATAGTACATTCAAGGAGCATCATAATTTGAACAATAAAGAAAGCAACAGGTAGACTGAAGATTATAAGGCCCTTAATTTTTTAGCAAAGAAGAGCTTTACAGAAAACCTGATGGCCATGACAGTGATTAATTGCAGTCAAATGCCTCAAATAGCTGTAACAGCCTGGCTCAGACAGGCTGTCAGGACCCCATTTGTTACCTGCTGCTGTAGGAGATACACTTGCCACCCCTCCTCTGATGTAAGACAACTGTTAAATCTTAGTCTAAACACAGGAGAATTCAGCCTTCAGATTGCATCTTCCAAGGAGGCCTGTTGTTTTTTCCAGAGAATTCTTTTTCTATTAAAAGTTAGATAACATGTACATCCACTCTGGCATATGTATACAAAGACCACTCACCAAACTGCTACCCATGGTCAGATAGGAGCCACTAGATATTTTAGGATTCAGAGATAAATGGCTCATAGAGGGAAATGCCAAGAAGGGTTTTATTGAATCAATATGAAGAGAGTTTTAGAGAAATAAAAATATACCAATCTACATCCCTTCACCTTGCTATGAACCCCAAAAATAACATATGGGCTTCTGAACTCTCTTAGGATTTTGGGTCTCTACAGAAAGCCAAACTGTCTGGAGGCTTTTGCCAATTTTTTATACTTAAGAGTTAGGGAATATAAATAATCACACCTGAACGGAGTTTGGTACATTACCTTATGACATGGCCATAACTTCAGAAAGGGGACCCTCTGCCAAAGATACTTTTAGCAAAGAAAGAGCTCCTAGCAGAGAGCAGCTGGAGAAAATCTAATGGCATCTGTGGTCAATAACCAGGCAGCTCAATTAACTGAGTCTGTCAAAAACAAAGCACTGTGCCGATAGAAGCAAATATTTGTATTTCAGGGTTGAAAAAGAAGGGTCCTCGGTGCTTTCTGAGCTTGATTGTTTTCTTGCAGATGTTTCATTACCCAAATAGGTAACATCATCAGTTGGGCAGTGAAACATCTGCAAGAAAACAACCAAGTACTAGCACCGAGAAAACCACAAGACATTCTTTCTGATGCTCTTTGGTCAGTAACTGGGAAACCAAGTAAGCAATCCTTTGGTTAGAATATTTTTGGGAAATGCTGTTCTAGTATGCAGCCACGGCTCCCCCTCCCCTTAGCAAATGTTAGATAGGGAACTTATGCTGCTCTTTATCTTGTTACTAGTAGGAGCACAAAGAAAATAAGCAAGGGTGACACAATGATGCAATCTTCAAAGCTTACTAAACTCTTTCCACTCAGATATTTCTTATATGGGCACAAGAGAAAAGAGGTCCACTCCCACTATCTTCTTATTATAATCTTCTATGACTTCATTCCAATACTCAATTCAATACACTTGAAAGAAGCTGTGCTTGACAGGGTAGCATGGAGAGCTCTTGCCTCTGAAGTTGCCAAGAGTCGGACATGACTGAACGGTTAAAAGAACAATTAAAGCATTCAGGGGACAGCCTTTAGAAATTGTCAGCTGAAGTTTAAAATAAAACAAAGCATAGACTGTACTAACTCAAAACTGATCAGACTTGAGAGTTGTTTTTTTTTTAACGTATTAGCAACCTTAATATTTGGGAGCATTTACAAAACAATTCCCTTACTTTCTCACAGCTAAACATGGCCTTGGCTCTTCATCCTCACTAAGAAACAAATGTTTATTAAAGGGGGGGGATGTTCAAGGGGAGAAGGTGCTAATAGCTTCAAAGGAGAGCCTACTGACCACTTAAGTGTCTTCTGATTTCCTTCCAACCCACTCAGTATAAGACTGACTTATACAGCGAAGCCTGAGACTTCGATTCAGGAGGGTGTTTGGTTGGACACAGACTTTGTTTAGAGAAATGGTCTAGTAAGTAGGGCAGGGAAGAATGAACCATCAGAACAGAATTTATGTGTGGGAAATAAAAGGAATAGATGGAGAATTTGACCCTGGAAATGAAGCACGTAGGTGGCAAGCTAAAACCCTTAACTCACTCTATGTATTACCAACCACTAGTAACAGCCAACTGATATTTTGCTATTTAGCAATATATGAGAAATGCTGACCTCCTTGAAGAAAAGCCCTGTTATAACACTTTGTTTTTAATCACAGGAACTGCACTTTTTTTCAAGCAGCTTAGCCAGCATAATAGCAGTGACAGCTTAACATATTAGTCTGATGGATTTTGCATAATGAATGGCTTCTTCATTGAAAGAAACCTTTCAACAAGCAGTTGGACTATTAACTCTGGTTAAAGGTGATCCTCCAGTTTACTGTATGAAGAGGAACCTTGTGTCTACTTGCCTCTCTTTTGCCATATAAGGTTATGATAACATATCTCTCACATCTATACTTCATCAGCAAGTAAATCAGGTGACATCATTCTCAACTTCAGCATTTATTTTGAGCTTTTAATTTCAGAGCACAAGTAATTCATGTTTGCAGCAGCATTAGTCTCAAAGCATACATCATTCAGATTAGTGAGAACAAAGACCCTATTGCTTTTGTGTAATGAACAACAAAGCAAACGTAACATTTAGTATTTATGCAGGTTTTTCCAAATATTCAAGACACATCATCTGTACCCTCTCCGTAATCTCCTAGCACTCCCCATGGAAAGCCGTTATTATTCTATTAGAGATGGTGAGCTAAAGCTAAGAGAGAAATCATAATTGCACTAAAGCTTGAATCAGGGATTTCTCATTCTTGCTAGCAAAGCTTGTAA
>NW_015386112.1:442069-454347 GCF_001527695.2 Protobothrops mucrosquamatus | reverse complement strand
TAACTGTGAAGGAAGAGAGGAAACGATACTGTAAAAACAGACAGAGAGCAAGTTAGGAAACCAAAATGACCTCTGTGTAACTGGAAGACTTTGGGGGTAAAAATGTATGTCATCTATCAGTTCATTTGTTAATGCAAATGTTTTAAAACACAGTTACCCTCCAGTGACCTCTTTCAAAGGAAACTGAATCCAGGTTAAGTCCTGGAATCTCTAATCTAACTGCAAAAACCTGTGGTATGAATAGCAATCTATAAAATATGTTCAACTGCATGGGCAAAGAACTGAATACAATGGTTGGTCAGGAAGTGTATATTTCTCTTCCTAAATACAAGCAAATACAAAGGATATTAAAACTCAGTGGTTGGGCCGAGTTTACACCAGATTAAGAACTGTCAACTGCAAATGATTTCTTTTCTTCTCAAGGCTTTGCAGAAACCTAAACAATGAAATTTGGACAGCAACATTCTTTGCTTGGCTAGCTGATACCTTTTTCCGCATGTGCTGTATGTTTTTATTGAAATACCCAGTAAGGAACACATTGAGCAGTTATTTGGTCTTAGCAGTAGAACTTTTAAGAGAATGCCAAAACAAGCTAACTTGCAGGATGGAAGGTGTGCTGCACAGTTGGTGACTGGTCTGCCCAAAGGTTTAAAGTGTTTCCAAAGCAAATAGCCAAGCCTTCCAATGGTATTAGCTAAAGAAAGCCCATCTCCCGCTTCCGGCCACATCTCCTAGGATAGGTCAATGATTCCTGAAAGGGGTGATGGATTTTGCAGAGTAGCCAAAGCACGGCAGTTTTATGCTCTAATTGAAGCCTCACTCCAATTTTAGATTTTACAATTTAGTGAGCTGTTCTTGCAATCCGGCTTGGCTTTAGGTCATCCAAGATGGTATTGATTCCTTCAGACTGTCACTGTGAGCCTGCATTTTCATAAGGGTAATTATTCTATGGCAGTGATGGCGAACCTTTTAGAGACCGAGTGCCCAAACTGAAACCCAAAACTCACTTATGCATCGTCGGGTGCCGGGTGGGTGTGGCCCATTGGGTAGGCATGGCTGTGGTGGTAATGGCAGACTGGGTGGGACTAAAAAGTTCAATCAATCAATTCCAACTTTGCAAGATCTTTTTTTTCCCCGCGAGAAGTTGAAATTGACTGATTAATTGAACCTTTTTTTTTTTGCACAAGGCGGCGGAGGCGTAAAGTGAAAAGGTTTTATAAAACCCAACTAAAGGCCTAGGATTGGGGCGATGGCGCGCATGCCCACAGAGAGGGCTCTGAGTGCCACCTCTGGCATCCGTGCCATAGGTTCGCCACCACTGTTCTATGGCAATGAGAGACTGCACATGCTTAGCATAAACGTAAACAGAAGCTCACACACCCAAAAAATCATATTTAACAGCCTCAATAAAACAAGCTAAATTAAAATTGAACTTGCTCTTGGGATTTGCAAATGAAGATACATATTCTCAGGAGAGCTGTTATAGGAGTACATTTGAGAGGATGCTTCAGTAGCTATGAGAGTAACAGATTACTTGCAGACACTCCATGAAATGAAACGGAAAGTAACTATTAATTGATCTTTCCCTCTTAGTTACCTTTGGGTTGGGCATAGCCTTGCATCAGGTTGGAGATTGCTCTACCTTTATTTTCTCCCTCATTAAATGCTTTCTTTTTCTTGCAAAGATTGTACCTTTTTCTTCTTGGGGATTATTTGGGGATGTAGCATTATTTCCATTGGTAGCTTGTTTTCTCCTTCTGTCTGAAGGAGACGCTGATGTTATGGGACTGGCAAAATGGCTAGTGGGAAAGGGAGGGGATTGCTTGAAGGTGCTCACTAGTATCAACAAGTGGCCAAAACGAATGACAGGTGAGCACCCTTCAAAGAACTGGGACTTAGAACAACACAACTTTCATGCCTTCACTTATTTTCCACCTCCTTCCACTTCTACTGCTGTCTATGTAACTGGCAGGGGAGGAGGGGCTGGTGACATAATGATGACTTGCCCTTGTGCAAAGATACCTGGGACACCAGGCAGTTCCTAGAGAAAGTAAGCAAGGACTCTGTTCCTAAAATAGTGACTTTTGACTCAATTAACGTGATCATATTGTAGAATAATTGACCAGATTAAATGTGTTGTGGGAATGAAGTCTTAACGTTAATAGTAGTTACAATATCTTAAGATTTTAGAGTTTTGAACGAAATAATTCATTTTACAGATGATAAATAGCACACTGAAATGGGGAATGAGAAAAAGATCAAGCCCTGAAGGGTCCAAAGAGTCAACATGTCTGATTAAAGAATGATTACAACTGCCCAGTCGAGAAGGAGTGGAACCACTGCAAAACAGCACCCTCCATTTCCAATCCTCTGAGGTCTTCCAAAAGTTTGATGGTATCAAATGTTATTTAAAAATCTAATTGTACCAGGAGGGGTGCACCACTTCAAGTCCTGCTACAATTTGGAAAGGAACCTTCACTAGTACCTGTTTAGCCATTCACTTTTTGATCACCAAAGAAAAAAAAGGAGATTGCACAATATCCCCATATTACTTTTTCTCTTACATTTCATTGAACATTAAACCTGCCTTCCTATAATTTAAATTGACATGTTCTCACCTGAACCTCAAGGAATTCAGTGAGCAATTCTTTCCTTGCTCCCGCTGTCAGTTTTAAATACATGAAAATTAATTTCTTATTTATTTTTAATTATAGAAGTTTGTTATTGATTCCTTTCATTTGCTAGTTCTAAACTTATTTTGCTTTTATTAGAAAACTTGCTTAAATCATATTCTAAAATTCCTTATAAGATGTAGCAATAAATAAATAAATGCAAACCTAAAATGAACATTAAGGCGATACCATATAGATCAGTGGTTCTCAACCTGTGGGTCGGGGCCCCATTTGGGGTCGATTGACCATTTCACGGGGGTTGCCAAGCAAGGCTGTCTGCCATTTTTTTTGTCCGCCATTTTTTTGTCTGCCATTTTTTTCCCCTTTTCTGTCGGGTGCCTTACCTCCCTTGGGCTGGGCCAACTGGTGGTCGGCCTGCTCCATCTCTGCCGCTTGCCAGCTACGCCTCGGCCGGCGCAGGGGGCGGAACCACGCATGCATGGCGCTCCCGGGCAGGGAAAGTCCTCGACTTACAACCGGTTGGGTAGTCCTCGACTTACGAACGGTTTAGTCCTTGACTTACGACTGGTTTAGTCCTCGACTTATGACCGGTTTAGTCCTCGACTTACGACCAGTTGGGGTCGCGGCATTAAAAAGGTTGAGAACCACTGATATAGATGAAAGATTATTTTAAAACTATTATTAATGATGAAACCACAGGAATCTGAAGAGAAGAAAGCAATTTCATAAATGCAGGGCTATCATTGAGAATGTCTTATTTTTGGCATTCATTAATATAATAACTAGATAGAGAACAGACATTGATGCTAAAATATAGGAAGGCTAATATAAAGGCATGGATTCCCCAATAGTCAGGGGACTTTTTATGGCTAAGGAAAATACAAGCATTCTAAATTGTCTTATGCTATTTTTCATCAAGTTTTGAATTTCTCCAATTATTGATATGTTTCTTGAATTGTGCTTCTGAGACAGGACATAGTAGAGCAAAATCAGAACTCACATGTACTGGTCAAGGTTACGCAACTGTTCTGCAATTCTTGTTTAGGATGGTGTACTATAACATGATGTACAATAGCAACATCATTTGTTTTGAAACATCATCCTATTTCTCACTTTATAACACTGCTGACAAAGTATTTCCTTCTTCGCCTACTTTTCTGCAGCCCTCATTACTGTTATTCATCTGTTGGGTTTAATACAGTTCATCTTCCTTCAATTCCTTAATATGCTTAGCATAGACTACAAGACAAGTGAGATGCATATATTTGAAGGACATTATATATACCATAGCACAGTAGATTTATTTTTCATCTCCTTCTTTTGTGCCCTCTGAAGAAACAAATATTCAAAAGGCTCCTTTGGAATTTGGGAGGTATCCTTAGTTTGTATAATATCATCATATCAAACATTAAATTCCTTGGAACAAGTGTTAGCTAATTTAAAAACCATTTCCCCTACCGTTTGGCTTGCAATGAAATGACTTAGCCAAACCATTAGAAGCCACAGTTTTACTTTATAGTAAAGAACTGGCGAAAGAGGCTATGTCTATCTGTACCTATCTATCTCTATTTCTCTATTTCTCTATTTCTCTATCTATCTATCTATCTATCTATCTATCTATCTATCTATCTATCTATCTATCTATCTATCTATCTATCTATCTATCTATCTATCTATCTAGTGCTTTTTTTGTAAAAAAAACAAAAACAAAAGTGCCAGAACTCACACACAGCTCCGGCTCCAGTCAAAAGAGAATGAGAAGAAACCGCTTTAGAGAGCTTCTGAGGCGCAGATCACTCACCTGGAAAAGGTCTGTCTCCTCTCTGCCGCGGTTCCTGTTGCCGCTCCGATCTGAGCCCAGGGGATGCGTCCACAGCCCCCCGTGGCCCGATCCGAGCTCCGGAGGCCTGAAAAAGACCTCTGCCACCTGGATATATGACTACGGAGCGATTTTGCGTCCCTCTCTGCGGCCCAATCTGGGTCTGGAGGCCTTTTCCAAGCCTCCGAAGCCTGCATCCATGGCTGCAGAGCGATTTTGCAGCCCCCCTGTGGCCTGATTCAGGCTCCAGAGGCCTTTTCCAAGCCACAGGGGATTGGGCCGCAGGGGGCTGCAAAATAGATCTGGGCTCCGGAGGTCTTTTCCAGGCCTCTGGAGCTTGGATCGGGCTGCTGGGGGGCCGCAAAATCGTTCCATGGCCATATATCCGGGTGGCAGAGGTCTTTTCCAGGTCTCTGGAGCCTGGATCAGGCCGCGGGGGGCTGTGGACGCGTCCCCTGGCCTCAGATTGGAGTGGCAGCAGGAATCTGCGGCAGATAGGAGACAGACCTTTTCCAGGTGAGTGATCTGCACCTCGGAAGCTCCCTAAAGCGGTTTCTTCTCCCCCCCACCCCCCACCCCGGCTTCATAAAGGGCTTTCAACTGGAGCCGGAGCTATGCGTGAGTTCCGGCACCTTTTTTTTTTTTTTTAACAAAAAAAGCACTGCATATAATTATTAAAATGAATAAACTTTTGCTAACATTTGGAAAGTTGGAAGAATAGGTTAAAAGACTATTATAACAGAGGCTAAGCATTTTAGTTATAATATAGAGATGGATCTATAGAAAAATATGTGGTTAAAAGGATTGAAATTTACATTATGTTATGATGTTAAAGAGATTGAATAAATTAGTAGATCTTGCTCAGATGAATAAACATTTCCATTGCAAAAAGACAATATCTACATTTATTGGTGACCAGAAACCCCTTATGCACCTTTTAAATAAAAAAAAAAAATGAGCTTGTGATTTATGGCTTTGATGATTAGAATGAATAGATTATAGAAAAATATAATTTTACTTATAACTGCTGTGAATAATATCAGAAGCCACTTCTTTGTATCTTTTTTATTCTTTCCTATTTTTCTTTTACTTTTTTATTTTCTTGCACGTATAGATTTCTCTTTCATTTCTTTTTCTGTTTGCATTCCTTATTATATATTAGCCTGCATTCATTTATCTTTCTTTTTATGTTTTATCTGTCCATCCATCCATCTATCTATCCAATCTTTCTTTCTCTTTCTCTGGAAGATCTCACTGGAAGAGTCATTTTGATACTATCTGTTCTCTCTCCATTCCCAGAGTTGATAAAATTATGCTTGCCAACATCAGTTGAAAAATATATTCATCGGTTACAGATACAATATCCAGGAGTCAACTCTACATTTATTTATTTCTGTGGCCATCCATCTCAACCAATGATTCTGATTGTTTAGTGCTGAGGCACAGTCCTTGGCTGGCCAGACTTTGTACTGATTTTGCCTGTTAATGAAACAAGCCCTATCTTTCAGTTCCAAACAGAAGAATAGCTTAGTTAAGCAAAAAAGAGTAATGCCTCTGACATACATGCAATGAACTAACAGAAGTGTTTCTAGTTAAATAAACAACTGAAAAGAAAATTAAGATACCACATGCTTGAGCAAAGAGACTGCATAATCATATCCAATTTTGATTCAACAAAAAGAAACCACACAGGTTACATCACACTTAGTTCATGCTTATTCTGACTTGGATGTCTTCTTTTGTAGCATCTTTAATATATGTAAAAATTTGACACATCTCTTCAAAAGATAAAAAATTTATTAAAATAACCTTGATGTTCTGGATTTACTTTTAATAAAGTAAAGAGCAAGAGCTAGGAAGGAAGGAAGGAAAGTAAATCTGGAAACAAACTTGGTTAAAGTGAGACCAGATACCTTGAAAATACCTTAAAAATATATAATGAATGATTCAGAATTCTTAATATGCAACAATAGATAGCAGTTTTGTATAAATACTCACACAATTATAAACATTAAAACTGTGTACTTTGACTTCCATGAGCACAACAATTCTAACCTAAGGCTGAGGGTGGGTCAAATCACCAAGAAGAGCTGTGTATGTGAGGCCATCCCAAAATAAGCCCAGATTTTATTCCTTTCTTTAAAAATTTGTTCTAATCTTGAATGAGAAAAGCCATGATATCAAGTCATTTAAAATATACTTTAGTGCAAATGGCAAAAATTGTGGATTTCACATACTGGACTCAAAATTATACTCACCAATTTCACACAAATAATTAAAGGTGGGGAAGCTTCTTTGAAATGAAGAATTGGAATTCTGGGTTTGGAAGTTTCCTGAACAGAGATCAGTACATTTCTTGGTCAGTTTTGATACACTACAGCTGTCCCTTTGAGCTTATTACAATGAAAAGCATAGTTTCTGAAACAGTTCTGTGGTTGCCAGTTTTCCTTTATACTGCTTCCTTGTTAGCATGTGGTTAACCAAATCTCCTTTTCCCCCCTCATGGCTTATGTATCATTGTCCTGTTGCAAAATACCTAGTTTTGGACATTCCATTGTGGGATGTCTACTTGCAAAAATACTGAACTTGATCAATGCATGATCTGGACTCAGAAGGTAATCCTTTTCCCTGTTTTGTCTCTAGGAAAGAAGACAATGGAAAGGAAAAGATCCTTCTCTTCCTGTGAGATTGTCTCCTAACTGCCTTCCTTCACAATACCTCATCCTTTCTTTCCACTCTACATTATTTCTCAAATTCAATGACAACCGAATTGCCTTTAATGTTGCTTTGGCCTCTGAATAAGATCATAAAGTCCTAGATTCCTCCTGAAGCAGAGTTCAGACTTTAGTCTCTGGAGCAGCACTTTTTTATTGATTATTTTTGTAGCATTGTAGAAGAATATCGAATTTACAATATCTAATTCCATTCTATTCTATTGTACACTGTTTTATTCCATCCCACAGAGAGTTTTTTTTTTTGGGGGGGGGAGAAGAGAAATAAAAGGTGATGTTTTATTTGGAAACTTAATTTTTGTTTTTCATTCGTTCTGAAGACTCCTTTCTTTTCTGCTTTATTTACCTATGTTTAAGATGATAGTAGTTTATAAGGAGAATAAAGAGTGCCAGCTAGTGGCCAAAACCCTTCTATGGTCAATTAATTTAATGCCATACCAAAATCACAGTTTTTTGTGTGAAGCCATGCAGTAAATTGCATTAAGCCAATTGTCAACTTCAAACTAATGTTATATTATAAATATGAACTAGTCATAAAATATAAAACATTAAAAATAGTGCATAAAAACATGTTCTATAAAATGGAGTGTAGAATGCATCTGACATCTGGAAATTTTCTGAATTTGCCTCACTTCTGGAGTTCTTAGGGATGAGAATTACTATTCAATCAAAAACAAGCTTCTATTTTATTCTGAATTTCTGTATTTCCTGATTTGGGTCCCGATTGTACAAATACATTACAAATACATAAAGTGATTCCACACAGCATTTAACAATATACTCTGAATTTGCATATTTAATTTCAATTTATATAACAGTTGTGTTTCTGAATGAAATACGTTTTCCATAAAGAGTATGTAATTCCTAATACAGCCTCAATTCCAATATATTAAAAAATTTGCAGCTTTGTGTGCACTGTAGTCACATAATGATAAAAACCATTTCACAAATAATAATAGCTAAACCAAGAATATTACCAACCTTAGATTCTTCATATATGTAAAATGCTTTAGTGATTTTATTTTTGTCCACATCACAAAATGCAGTCACCTAAAGGGGAGAGGTAGACAAAAAGAAATGGTCTGTTGCTCTATTGTTAAGGTCATAAAAAACCTGTTGCTATATAGACTGTGTGCTATATAAAAATGCAATTTAGCAGGTGGGCCATTTAATGCAGAGTTCTGCTTTTCTTATTTTAATTGTTCAATTTATATAGCCACTCTTCTCAGATAGTGTATGTCTGTGTGGGCTAACTCATATAGCTAAAAATAACAAATATAAATAAGTAACCAAAATTATAATAGCAAAAAGCCATTAAAACAAATTAAAACAATTACTGAAGAAACTGATTAATAGTTCAGATACCATTATAGCAATAACAAGCAATCTCAGATATACTCTATAATAACATATATCCACATGGATAGGCCTCATCTTTATTTGTTTATTTTTGTAATATTATTATTTACATTTTAAAGAAAAAAATAAAAAGGAGAAGTGGTACGCATCCAAAAGCAGGAAACAATTGTGTGCCTAATTGTTTATGCAATCAGAAGAGGTCTGGTTTTCTAGGAGGGCCTTATGAACTACTTACTTTAGAATATCACTATTAAGCTCATTTTTAGAATATTGTAATTAACAATTTTTTAAACTTATCCCCAGCAACAGGCTCTTGTGCCTACATTTGTATGACTTACCTAAAACACCTCACAAAACAAAGTCTTAAATATGTGCAAGATGCCCATAAATGATTCCTTTTAATTAGAGATACTAATAAGGAAAATACAAACTATCATATATTTATCCTTTAAAAATAAATGGTCTTTGCATTGAATAGTGCAATTTTTGCCATTCTAGGAGTACAGTCTCCTTACACTCATTACATCAGGGGTCTCCAACCCCTGGTCCATGGACCAGTACCAGGCCGCAGCATACCAGCAACCGGTCCGCACAAACAAGCAAAGCCCCATCCGTGGGATGTAGGCAGCACACAAAACCATGCACCCTCCAATCCGCGGAAAAACCTCTGGTGCCCAAAAGGTTGGGGACCTCTGCATTACATGACATTCTAAATCAATATTTATTAGAACCTTCTTGATTATGTTTCCCAGCAGCAAAATGTTTTAGATTGCACGTCTAATGTTTTAGATTGCATGGAATGTTTTAGATTGCACGGAAGACTTTCTTCTGGAACTACAAGGCCATCATCTATCAATCTATCAATAACCAGAAATGTTATATGAATTTGACTACATGCACAAATTTCCAAGGTCAAAGGAGAATTTATTCAATAAAGAACTTTAAACAGCCCCCCTTGAGCAACCCTCTTAAATTTATAGCCAGTCCTGTCTTAGTGAATTGAATAACATAGCAAGAAATAAGGAGTAGAAAGAATGAAAGAAAAGTGCTAATTTCTGCACGTAAGCAGCCCATATCATTGAGCTCTACAAGCCAAAAAGAATCCAAAATCACAGGACAAATAATTATAATGATACAAATGTAACACAGCAAGCCACTGTTCTCTGTTCTGCCTCAATGCAATTGACTTTGAAGATGTACTTCAAGTGGGTCTTGCACACAGGCAGCCATATACTAAAATTTCTCAGGACAATAAACACAAAAAAGAAAATCCAAACTACAAAGGAAGAGATTCTTTCTTTTGCTTTTATCATAGAAAAGCAACAAAGAATCACATTTTTAAAAAAATTGTTATTTTTAAGGCTAAGATATTTGAAATTTGGAAATATAATATTACGATTGAGGAAAGAAGACTAGATTTTCCCCCCATTATGTCAGCAATATATTAAGGAATATGATGATGCTTTGTTTTGCAAGGGCAATTTCCTGAATTTCCACATCTTTATATATCACTCCTTCCCCTTTTCAAATTAAGTACAATAAAATATGGGAACATACATGAGATTGTTTGCATAAGTGTATGTATTTAAACATGTAACATATAGGTGAATGGTGATACAATAGCAGCTTTCCTGTCTATTTTATGGTATTTGAGCTTATATTTATTATTTCTTTAAACTCAAAACTTTATCTATTTAGTTGCATAAAATTGCAACTTTTAGTTGCATAAAATTTCCTGGACAGAAAACTATACAAAGTCGCACATTTTCACATGTGATTGTGGCGGCACCATTTGTTCAACTGAAGGATAGAATTTTTCAGTTTTTTTCCCTTTTCTCATTAAAATTGCTTTGGCAACTTGAATGGTAGAATGAAGTCATAAAAGTAACTCTAACATTCATGATACTGAAGCTGGATAGACAAGCATAAAGCAGACCTTTAAGCATCCCATAAAAGATTGGTTTTCTACAGCTGCAAGCTCAAAATGAATTGGATGCTTTTTTTTAACAAAAAAGGTCTGTTCAGCTTCAGTCTTGCAGAAATACTACAACCATGCTCTGTCAATCCTTTAAATTTGAAAAAGATACAGTTAGGAACCCAGTTTCTTAAAACTATTCAGAATGGCAACCATAACAGAATGGCTGTTGTTACAATAGGGTGGTCCTTGAAATGTTACCAATTTTCTAAAAAAAAAAAATTAGATTCCTAAATCTTGTCCTAGCTCTAATACATTTGAGAAGAAAACATATAATTCAGTGAGTCTACAATTGTTTTTTTCCAAAGTACCAAAAACAATAGCACATAACCCTCTTGCATATATGATGGATTTTATCAGACAAATCTTTTCAATTGGCTCCATTCTGTGCATACAAGTTCACATGCAATGTGGGAAATATTCTGAAATCCTGTGGGAAAACTCGTGCAAACGTGAATAAATCTGAGAAAAGAGGTCTTTTTCTCAGGTGCCCGGCGATAGGGTCTGGTTATTTATTCAGAACTATGGGAGAAACTTATGCAAAATACCTATTTGAGAACCAGAATAAGACCAACTGAAGGCAGGAAATTTGTAAAAGGAAGGGAAGGGAAGGGAAGAATGAATGAATGAATGAATGAATGAATGAATGAATGAATGAAGGAAGGAAGGAAGGAAGGAAGGAAGGAAGGAAGGAAGGAAGGAGAGTGAAAGAGATTATGAAAATACAAATGCAAATACAAAAATGCTTGTTCAGCAAATACATATGCATAATACTCATTTACACTTTACAAAAACAAATCCCTTTAAACCTAAACTTCTTGGATTTACATTTCAGAGCATTACGGGGAGGAGTCAATTAGGACATCAAAACCAACACCCTACTAAAGATAGCAATCTGAATTAAAGCATCCCTCATAGATAGCTGAACAGTGAAGAGAATCTTTCACCTCCCAAGATAACTGATTCATCTTGCTGTTTGGAAGCTTTCTTAGTATTTCCCTTTTGTTTTGAACAAAACAGAACAGTATAAAGATTTTTTTAGTTTGGAAGCTACTTGGTGGAACCTACAATTAAATTTTCTTTTTTCTTTAATCCAAATCACACTTGATTTATATTAAGTTGGTGACTTACAACCACAACTCCCAAGATTTTTTCCATGCATGATATTGCCAAACCAGGTAACAAATTACTAAAATTAGCAAGTAACTATTGCTGGTGAAACCAGATGATAGCCAGTTAGTTAATAGATCAGGCCTATTAGTTTATGGAAACAATTCCAAACAAACCAAACATATGTGAGAAATGAGTTCTGGCTGCAAGAGCACTGTTGCTATACGCACCGCTTCTCCATACTTCCAGGAACTGGGTACATCTAATTTAATGAAAAGAAGGACTAGGACATGATAGCAGCCTTCCAATATTTAAGGGGCTGTCAGAGAGGAGGAGGTCAACCTATTTTCAAAAGCACCTGAGGGAAGGATTAAGAAATAATGGATTGAAATTTATGAAGGAAAGATCCAATCTAGAAATAAGGAGAAATTCCTGAACAATTAGAACAATTAATCAGTGGAATGACTTGCCTCCAGAAGTTGTGGTTCTCCATCACTGGAGGTCTTTAGGAAGAGATGGGACAGTTATTTGTCTGTCATGGTATAGGGTCTCCAGCTTGAGCAGGGGGTTGGACTAGAAGATCTCCAAAGTCACTTCCAACTCTGTTAGTCTGTGTTCTATATTTCTACTAGATCCTGGATTTTTCTAAT
>NW_015386112.1:437715-441715 GCF_001527695.2 Protobothrops mucrosquamatus | reverse complement strand
AATCAGTGGAATGACTTGCCTCCAGAAGTTGTGGTTCTCCATCACTGGAGGTCTTTAGGAAGAGATGGGACAGTTATTTGTCTGTCATGGTATAGGGTCTCCAGCTTGAGCAGGGGGTTGGACTAGAAGATCTCCAAAGTCACTTCCAACTCTGTTAGTCTGTGTTCTATATTTCTACTAGATCCTGGATTTTTCTAATAATTTAATACTCTGCTGATATTCTAGCTAAAAAGCTACAAGGAAAGCATTCTCTTAATATCAGTCTAGTAAATCAGAGGTCCCCAACCTTTGGGGCACCAGGGACCGGTGCCGTGGAGAAAGGTTTTTCAATGGATCAGAGGGGGTGTGGTTTTGCGTACTGCCTGCATCCCGCGAATGGGGCTTTGCTTGTTTGTGTAGCCCGGTTGCTGGCATGCTGCAGACTGGTGCCAGTCCATGGACTGGTGCCGGTCTACAGACTGAGTGTTGGGGACCCCTGTAGTAAATCATGATCAAACACATTCTCTTGAAATCAGCCATAACTGAGAAAAGTGAGGGAGGCACAAACATCTTTTCTCAGATTGTTACAAAATAACACTCTGTACTGACTGAGTTAATATTTCCAGTTCTTTTTTCAATTGCCTAGCAAGGCAAAAAAGAAACAACTTTAATTGCAACCTTGATATTCTGGCCCACAATGTTGCCAAAGCAAATGTTATGGAAAGGTCAGCTTAGATGACATGATGGCAGTGTTCCAATATCTAAGGGTTTACCGCAAAGAAGAGGGAGTCAAGCTAATCTCCAAAGCACCTGAAGGCAGAACAAGAAGCAATAGATGGAAACTAGTCAAGGAGAGAAGCAACCTAGAACTAAGGAGAAATTTCCTGACAGTAGGAACAATAAGTGGAACAACCTGTCTCCAGAAGTTGTGAATGCTCCAACACTGGAAGTTTTTAAGAAGAGACTGGACAACCATTTGTCTGAAATGATATAGGATTTCCTGCCTAAGCAGGGGGTTGAACTAGATAGAAGACCTCCAAGGTCCCTTCCAACTCTGTTATTCTTTTCTGTTCTGTTCTGCCCTACTACATAGATAAATACCCTTAGACATAAGACAGTGCTATGGGAATTAGGTGTTTAGCAGAGTGACAGCATGGGGGAAGAAACTATCTTTGTGTCTAGTTGTTTTGGCACGCAATGTTCTATAGCAGCATCTTGAGGGGAGAAATTGAAACAGTTTATGTCCAGGATGTGAGGGGTCTGTAGATATTTTCTCAACCCTCTTTCTGCTTCATGAAATATAAGATCCTCAATGGAAGGCAGGTTGCAATTGTTTTTTTCTATAGTCCTAACTATCCACTGAAGTCTGTACTTGTACTGTTTGGTGGGTGTACCAAACCAGATAGTTATAAAACTGTCTGTATTGTTATAAAACTGATCAGGAATCACTATATCTGCTGAAAATCAGGTTAAGAAAACTGCTTCGATTCATACTGATGACCATATTCAACTGATCAGGGAAAAGCTTCACAAATAATGAACTGGAAAGGAAACCTCAGGGACTGATTGCTGTTTTTCATTTCTGAAGTCTCTTTTCCTTGACTGAAGTCTGAAACCCTAGCCTATGGCCCACCACTGTGAAACAATTTCATCACATGATAAACGAAAGCATTCAGGGGATTTTACAAAGCATATTGCCCAACAATGGAAGAGAACGATGACATTTCCATAGCAACAAACAATTTTGCAAACTGCACTCCAGTGATTAAGATGACTCAACAGCCTGTCAGCTGTAAAAGAAATAATCATCTGCATATGTCCAGCAGTCAAGCTTCTTTTATGGACAATAATCTGTTTACTATTTTATTTACAGTTAAAGAAGGTGGTCTTAAACTATTCAACAAGATTCATAAATCTGCGTTTGTATGCAACACTTATGGAGTGTAAGACAAAATGCTAATCGAACCACAGTTTTTATTTTCTAAAAAAAAAAAGAGGACAATGATCTTTTCTTTGCAAAAACATTATATCTCATCATCTGAACGGTAGCTATTTTGAACCACCTTTGATATATATTAAGGTAGGATAGAAATCTCTCTATATATATCTATTTCTTAACAAATTCCCTTCCATACACTGCCTTGGGACATACCAGTAGCTTTCAAGGGCTATTATTTATAAGTTAACTTCTATAGCATAGAGCTAACACAATAAAGTATGGAATAAATAAAATCTAGTAACAGCCCTTTTTCTCAATTCACAAGTCACTATTTTTCTCAAAGCAGATGAAGCAATAAGTGAAACAAATGACAAATAATATATAGTGTTACAGCATTACAGTTTTCCCATGCTCTACAGATGTTCCTTTTAAACTATTTTCTGGACAATATTTGGCTAGTAATAACCAGCCAGCATATTCAGTAATCTAATTTATTATCAGAATAAATTTTGTATTCAACACTCTAAAATTCTTTTCTGTATGTGTATTTGTATTGTAATATATATCATATATGGGCAAAACGGAACATTTTGAAATAAAAATGAATGATCATACTAAATAGATTGGAAATGGTTTTGAAAATAGGTCAGCAAGAACGAGTGTTTATTGAAGTGATGCCTACTTATAAAATATTTGTTCAAACTTACTTTGTTCTGATTAGCTGGAGATAAACTTCTAAAAAGTTTTCTGCCCTGTTTGCCAGCATTCCAAATGGTGAAGGATGTCCAATTACTAAGAATTCTCTCCTCTAGAAACAAGACTCGGTGTGTCCAGATGGTTTCCCTGAGCATTGTACAAAACAAAGAAAAAAATAAGATTCAACATTATTTTGACACAGTGCAGTCCAAAAAAGGCTCAATTAGAAAACATGTTAGGTAGGAGGACTTAGGAAGAAATATTCTGCTGTGCTATTAAATGTAGTATGAGTGGATAAGTAGCACTCTTAAAATGTATCTCGAGAAATTTTCAGATCATGCTGTTTTGAATGTAATTTTGCAATAAAAAACATACATACATACTATGTATGTGTGTGTTGTGTATGTATATATATGTGCATGTATATTCTTATGTCTATCTGTATATCGCCCAGATAAAATATTTGTATACTGCATTTACTTGCTTTTACAAGTAAAACAGATGGTCAAGCAGTAAGTGGAACAACTTAAACTTTGCCTTCCCAAAATTTGAAAATTAAGGAATTAGGCAGGTTTATTTTTTCACTTAATGTATTTGTCATCATACTGTTTAGATGAACACTGAAGACTACTTGCTTGCTACTTGCTATGTTTTTAATTGTATTTCCTTTTTTGTTTCTATTTTATCATACGAAGATACGGTCAGAAGCATAATCAATGAAGTGTTTTTTACATTTACATCACTTTACAGGATTATCAGTTAAAAAGGTAAATAGATACAGCCCTATTACACCTGTAAAAAACATTGTCACCTGAGTAGCTGAGCAGGCTTCCCCAATGTATCACTTTTTGATATTTGACAAATTGTTTGTAATGTTCAATAAACAAAACAGCATAATTTTTCACATTTGACAGTCTTAAATCTCAGTAGCATGGCAATATTTATAATCAATATTCTCAGCACTTTTGCATGACAATTAAAATTAGTTTCTCTTTCTTGCTACAAACACTTGAAAGATACACAGAGATCTCTTTACCTAAATAAAACACTGACAATGTAAAAGCCAAAAACAACATGCAGGACATTAGAAAGTTCATTAGTGAAGTTATGACCTTGATACTACTGTTAAATTCTAAGTTTAATAGTAAATTCCACAAACCAGCAGATGTCTTTTTATTCAAGTGCGTTTTTATTCAAGTATGTTTTTATGTCTGAACTTTCAAAATAAAATTCCATTAGGTCATATATAAATATAAGATAACATAAGCAAATGCTTAGACCTATCTGAAATGTTGAATCCATATGGTTTTGGAGCTGTAACAAGGAAACATCTGCAAAGGCAGAGAATAGGCCAGGATTATCCATTTTAACTACCCCCAACAAATT
>NW_015386112.1:434301-436811 GCF_001527695.2 Protobothrops mucrosquamatus | reverse complement strand
AGTTTTTAAATGAATTTTGCCCCATTTTACGACCTTTCTTGCCACAATTATTAAGTGAATCACTGCAGTTATTCAGTTAGTAACACAGGTTGTTAAGTGAATCTGGCTTCCCCATTGACTTTGCTTGTCAGATAGTCACAAAAGGGGATCACATGACCCCAGGAGACTGCAACCATCATAAACATGACTCAGTTGCCAAGCATCTGAATTTTGTCACTGTAGCTTTGAATGGTCACCAAATGAATTGTTGTAAGTCAAAGACTACCTGTATTTAATTGCCCTAGCTTCATTAATACATTTTGTTCAATAAGACTTAATTTTGGGAACCTCAAAAATTAACATTTTGCAGAAGATATCCAACTTTCCCCATTTTTGCAACCTCCCAGCCATCAGGACTGTTGATTGTGCTAACCTGGAAACAAGGGGATGTTGTGACCCTAATATCTCCAGAGTGACAGGCTAGTAGAAACTATTTTATAATCTCTAGCTAGTTGATAAACTTTAATCAACAGTTTTTTGAATTGAGTTTTTAGTGTAATTCAGTATTTCTTTGGGCACATCTATTTTCCTACTGACTGAAATGGAAGATTAAGCAAAGCTTTTCTGTCCCGTGTCTAAATCTGTCCTATGTCCTACAGTCCTAGGAAGATTTGCCCAGCATCAATATGTTGTTTTTCCAAAGTTACTGGATTCAGGCTATGAAGGCCTTAACTGTCACTGAAAGAGGCAGTTATGGCTGGTTCTCTACCCAAATTTTTTCTCTACCCAATTTTCATGCTAGTCACCTTGACCAGTTAGCTGAGATAATCTCTAATTTGTTGTGGGAAAACTCTAAGACTGTAGAGTTGGAGCTGCCTGAACAATTAGCTCAGGATTTCACAGTCTCCCTGAAAGCCAGGGATATCTCCCAAATTGTCACTGAGTTAACATATAACTCAATGACATATAATTAAATGTCTCAGGCTCTGAGAGGAATAATCTAAATAATGGGGTGGAATTACAGTTTGGGGGTTCTTTATGGTTTTGACTCTGAGAATGGGTGCTTTTTCATCACTTAAGTTCAAAATAATGTTATTTACTTTCTTTTAAACCTCTGTCTAAAATGCTATATACAGTATAAGCTACTGTATGTTTATCAAGCATTATAAAAGTTATAAACCTGAGATTTATAAACAATAAACTGCATTTTTAATTAAAAGAAAAAATAAGGACTTTTACTTCTTTCCCCCTCTCTTTTTCTACATCTTTTTCAGATCCTTACTGACCCATCCCAATCTTTAAGAATGGGAAGGAATCTATTCCCTCCAGGTCCCAGGCCCTTTCCACCAATATTTCTTTGACTGCTTCTGTTGCCTTTTGGTACCACTAGCCTAGCATGCTGGGTTTTTCTGGCCTTTGCTAAGCATTGCTGCATCTGTATCCGTTGTTGAGGAGTTCCTGCTGCTGGACTGGTTCTACCCTTTTCACTGATTGGCTTGTGTGGCTGTCTCTAGTGTTACCACCTATGCTGCTCGGTTGTCTCTGTTAGCTTGACCACACTAATTCTGCTAACTTGATGGGGTGCATGCTACTTACTGTAGATAAGATAAACTTTATTGTCATTTTTTACTGCGGGCGCAATGGCACACATCAAAAATGAAATTTAATTGCCTGCTCTCAAAGTGAACACATACATGACACACACTAAACATTCTATATACAACATATGTATAGACCCACACCCCTACATATACATAACAAATAAATATTAAACATTGTCCATCTTGAATATATAACGGAAGGAGGAAGCTTGAGAGTTCACAAGGTTAATGCTGTATGGAATGAAAATATGGCTGAATCTGGATGTTCTGCTTCAGATACCACAAAGTCTCCTCCCAGAAGGTAGAGGATGTGTAGTGTCCCAGATAATCTTATGGACCCTGCTCAAGCAACACTTCTGTGCTGTGTCCTGGATGGGAGGGAGAGAACTGACAATGATCTTTTTGGCCATCCTCACCACTGTCTGCACCGCCTTCCTGTCTGAAGCAGTGATGCTTCCAAACCAGACTGTGATGCTGTATGACAGGATGCTCTCGATTATCCCTCTGTAGAAAGTGGTAAGGATAGGAGAAGGAAGATGTGCTTTTCTCATGCGACGCAGAAAATGCAGGCGCTGCTGTGCCCGCTTCACCAGTGTCTCGCTGTTGAGCGACCAAGCCAGCCTATTTGTTAACTGCACACCCAGGAATTTGATACTGGATGAATTTGATACTTGTCTAATGAGTACTGCTGATATACTACCCCAAATTCTTTTGCTCATTCTCCATCTCTTCTTTCTCCTGATTATCTTCATTCCCACCTCTACCACTGTTCTTTGGTAAGACTATCCATACTGTTGTTGATTCTCCCCTGTTCACTAACTTCTATTCTCTCTCTTGCCCACCACCACGTCTCCAGCATCTTCTATACTGATGTACCCTGTTGTCACCAAGACTCTGCAGTTTTACCTATATTCCAGCATATCCTCTGCC
>NW_015386112.1:399041-432654 GCF_001527695.2 Protobothrops mucrosquamatus | reverse complement strand
CGTTGATAATTCCCTGAAGCCAGGCTCGTGTACCCTCCCGGGCCGCCAGCACCAGCCAGGAGGGGCACGGATCCAGCAAACATGTGGCTGCACTCAGTCTCCCCAGGACGCTGTCCACGTCATCGGGAGTCACAGAGTCAAACTCCTCCCAAATAACGGTCTCAAGACCTGCTCCTGTCACCTCCCCCGGGGCCACCCAAATATTTTAAACAAATATTTTAAAATATTGGTTTTATTATTGTACTTGATTTACATTTATTGCAAATCTTTGAGATGTGCTTGTGTACAAAGCAAGTATTTAATAAATACAACAATATGCAAATGTTTTTTAAAAAAATCTAAGTAAGCAGGTATTTGGTGTTGCAAAGCATTCCAATCACTAGAAGTTTCTTTCTTATAGATAAAGAAACAGAAGGCTGCAGTGATACTCTCTAAAATAAAATTCTTCAAATAAGCAGAAACAGCAAGCTGGCTATTTGTGGTCAGAAAAAAAGGGGTCATGGCAGATTGCTTTAATTCATTGGGGCCCCACCAGCAGGGCCAAAAATGTTCTTTAAGAGATTTTTAAAAAGCTAACTGAATTTTTTTCTTATGACTTATTACATTTTATCAACGTGTGAAAATTTATCCACAATTAAAAATCAAAGTAAGTAAGTAAGTAAGTAAGTAAGTAAGACACTGTGCACCATTACTTAATATCTATTACTTCTACTCCATTTTTTTGAAGATGGTCTTCTGTATAACTGGATGTAGGACTATTCTATATATGAAGCTGACCTAGAGCAAATAACTAATCATTAAATGCAATGACAGTACTAACCGTGGTGGTGCAGTGGTTAGAATGCAGTGCTGCAGGCTAACTCACTGCTCACTATAGGAGTTCAATTCTGAGCAGCTCAAGGTTGACTCAGCCTTCCATTCTTCCGAGGTCGGTAAAATGAGGACCCAGATTGTGGGGGGCATTGTGCTGACTATGTAAACCACTTAGAGAGGGCTGTAAAGCACTGTGAAGCTGTATATAAGTCTAAGTGCTATTGCTAACAATGATGTGTTGAAAAAAAGATATACAGAATTGTTTCTTGGACTATAAGTTGTTTTAGAAATTCAAGAAACTCCTAGTAACATTTAAAGTGCGATTAAAAATAGAATACATAGAAAAGGGGAATTAACCTGAAGAGAAATATGGAAAGGAAATATTTCCTGAAATATCTCTAGATGCCAAAAAATTGGGATAAATAGTAAAAGAACATTTTTCTGATGATTGTTTGAAATCTTTCGAAAGGTATCTATCTGGCTGCTCACAGATAGAATCAAACCGCTGGAAGGATAAAACCCTACATTATAAAACTGAAGCTTGTCTAGGATGCATTTCTATCACCATAAGAGCAACAAAGACATGTCTAAGCTAGCTTACTTACTCTTGTCAAGATTCTTTGATTCTTAACAGAAATTTCCTCACTGTTTAAAATTTAGTTCTGCCTTAACAAAAGATTGTGGCTTTTGCCAAACTCCTTGATGTGGGAAAACGGGAATTGGGACAAGACCAAGTAATCAAATTCTTTAACTTTTCACCTACAATAAAATTTGTGTAGTACTCTCCTCTCCAGAGACAAAAGTCTAATTATTATACTATTGGCCAGCCAAGCCTATTAAAAATTACTTCTTAATAATTCAGCTCTATTTAGTTCTCATTATTATCTGTTCAAGTGAATATCTGAATAGTACTTTTAAGGTACAATCTGCACCAAGCACTACTACTTGCCGGCAAAAAGCAGCTGGAGAAAGTAGCACAGACTAATAAAAAAAAGCTCTTCTCCCTGTGCCATAGTGCTAATCAGGATGAGAACTGCCAGGGATAGCTTATTATCATGAAAATATAGCTTACATTCTGATTAGATTGTAAACTTGATGTTCCCATGGAGAGTAGTTTGGCCCTTAAGGAATTGGGTTCCTGTACTGAAGCCTAAATGAGCTGAGGTAAGGAAGAAAATATGTATCTAAATTTACACTCTGGCTCTCACATGCTCTTTTCTGCAAGGGTTAAGCCAGAAAGTCTGTACCATGAAGCTTTATCTTGGGAATATTTTTGTAGCTTCAGGTTGTGTCATAAGGACAAACAGTGGGTGGATCTTCGGTTCATGCAGAGAAGTGTGTGACTGAGCCTTCAGGCTAATTACATGATAATTACAGATGTGAGTTCTGTGAAAACCTGTAATGAGTGCATCTTAATGTTTCTAATATTGGTAAAATATGTAGCTTAAGGAGTGTCAAAAGACAGAGATGATCTGGGGCTTTCCCCTTAGGGTTTCCGGTTCACCTAGGTTGTCTTGTACACCGAGAGCTGTTCCCAGGCCAGTAGCTGGGATTCCTGCCTTGGGGGATAAGGGAATGCCATTTTCCCAGACTCCCAGAGCCAACACAGGTGCAAGGAACTGCAGCAACTTGCAAGCAGCAATTAAGGAACTGTTCGAAACGATATGAAACTAAAAGCAGTTCTTAAAAAGTTACATAAACCACCTCCAGAGAAGATTCTCACTGGTTAATTTCAATTTTCACACAAATTTCGTAGCTAGAAGCAACATCAGTGTGTTATGAGGACCAGTTGGGAGTGCCAAACTGGGGTTCCACAGCTCATAATCCTGATGAAAAATAACTTTAAATTGTACTAAAAGGATAAGATTTCTTTGCAAGCCCCTGAAATTCTTGTATTCTTTTCTAACCAGTCAGATCAGAACACACTTTTATTATATTTGTTGGTTTATTACACTGACTTTTTTGTAGTGAAATCACATTAAAATTAAAAATATGAATATCATCCCCCATCCCATTTTATAAATGGAAGTGGAAAAATAAGGGCATATGCCCCATCAAATCGTCTTGCTAACAAAATACTCAAAAGCAGTTGGGAATGGAATGCAAAGAAAGGAAATTAAACCTTTTCTTGTGATTACTAATCAAATAAAAACTCTCCATTGATAATCCAAACTCTACCTTGGCACCAACCTAAGTTTTAAGGTACAAGCATTCCAATTAAAAACCTAGAAAAAGATGGTTATGTTTTAATAAATATATTCCAGAATCAAAGTTTTTTTAATTATGTTGTTTAGACTATTTAGACGACCTATAATAAGTTTCAAATGTTTCAAATTTAAATTCCTCCTCCAATAAATACCAGCATTGATATACAATGTGGAAAACACAATTATACGTTTATTTTTAATTCATGGCTTTAATTCCTCAGCATGTAACAACTTACTATTAAAATAACCACAGCTGTAGGAAAAGAAAAGAAGGTTCAGAAAAGGCCCTACAATTATTATTGTAATGATAATATATATTGTGCATAGATATAAATATTTAGTTAATTATACAGATAAAATATAATGTAATATACATTATAATGATAATAATGGAGAGTCAGTTTGTCTAGTGGTTAAAACACCAGGCCAGAAACAAGGACACTGAGTTCTAGTCCTGTCTTGGACATGAAAGTCAACTGGTGACTTTGGGTCAGTCACCCTTTCTCAGCCTAACCCATCTCACAAAGCTGTTCTTATGTGGAAAATAGGAGCAGGAGTCTTAGATACATTCATCACCCTAAGTTATTTATGAAAAATAATAAAGATGGGCTATAAATTTTACAAAAACGAGATTTATCTGAAAACAATAAAATGCCAGTCTGTTTACTGTGCTTGGTGACCCTCAAAGTCCAAATATGTTATTGGGTAGGCTAAAATATATTTTCAATATTACTAGGTGACAATATTAAAATATTTGTAAGCAGGCAGCAAAATTTATGATTACGTTGTTTCTATTAATTATATCCATACTACTTCAGTTAGATTCTATCATAGGCGGTAAGGTCTGCCCCTCCTAGTGTTGCTGCTGGATACTGCCTGCCCATCAGGGTGGTGCTGAGCTGAACACAGACCAAACCAACATCAGATCTAGGCGACAAGCCAGTCAGTCTGTTTTTTGTCGTGACCAATGGATCTACAGCTATCACTGCCAAAATACAGGTAGGTAGGTAGGTAGGTAGGTAGGTAGGTATTTATTTATTTATTTATTTATTTATTTATTTATTTATTTATTTATTTATTTATTTATTATTTAAATTTATATACTGCCCTATCTCCCTTACGGGACTCAGGGCGGTGAACAGGCAATAATAAAAATCACAATAAATATTGAATAAAAAGCCTGCTCTAAAATACCCCATATAAAACCCCTAGCAAAGCCCAATCAAAACTACGCCAGGCCGGCCGCATGGAATAGATGGGTTTTCAAGGCTCGGCGGAAGAGGCGCAGGTCCGTAGTTGTACGTAGGTCGGGGGGTAGGTCATTCCAGAGGGCAGGAGCTGCCACAGAGAAGGCTCTCCCCCTGGGGGTCGCCAGCCGGCATTGACTGGCCGATGGCACCCTAAGGAGGCCCTCTCTGTGGGAGCGGACTGGTCGAAGGGAGATATTTGGTAGGATGCTGCATTTGAACGTGCAAGATGGCATTCAATGATCTGAAAAGCGGGCCCTGTACCTGTGGGAATAACATTAGGTCGGAAGATGATGAATGAGATAGATTCTGTCATCACAAATGCCACTTAACAGGATATCCTTAAGCCTCTAGCACAGGAGACTACGAGAGCGAGGCCTTTTCCTTCTTCACATATCCTTTTTGCCTTTCAGTAATCTATTCTGTGGAACAAATTAATCATGGGAATTCCCAGAGGGGGAAAAACAATAATTTATTCCTACATTTAAATGTTGCAAATGTATAAAACGTAACTCCCCCACTAGCCAATCAGTCATTAATTTCTTTTCCTCTTGTAATGGGAATTGCAAACTTAGATAAATACTACTAGATTAATAAATTAGATAAATTTAGCGTGTAGCATGATGGCTCTGACAAAGTATGATTAGAACACTGATAACTTAGGCTGATTGCTATCTTTGCTGAAAATATTAGATGGCGCACCTTTCTTCAAACAATCTATATTCTTTAGTAATTGTCATCAAGATTAATGTCTGAAGATGCATGTACTAAAAGACAGATTGTTTAAATATGATTTCAGAGCACTACAATACCTAAATTTCAATCTTAAATCATATATTACAAATATTTGATTTCAAGTATTATGTTTCTCTTTCAAATTCCAAACATTACCTAAATTAGCCAAATCAGTTTTAACTTTATTTAGAGTACTTGCACAGGTGTCATTGTTGGAGGTAAATGATTTCAACTGAGTACTATCAATAAAAGAAATTAGCTGAACATTAGCTATGTGAATCTGCCTTCAAAGACATAAAAGCAGAGCACTTCAGCACCACACCTATTATGAAATCTGAAAATTCCTGTACAAGGTTGCCTTCAGGCATCTGTAAGGATTTCTAGGGAAAACTGCTTGCCTATAGATATAAATGGACATAATTCAAATAACTAAGTGAAGTGCAGTAAAGCTCCATACTGTTTTTTTAAAACATTGTTATTAAAAGTTAAAATTAAAAATAGTAAAACTAATACAAACTTTAAAAAAGAAAAGGAAAAGAAAAAAGTAAGTGCAGACAAGAAAACAATAGAAAGGAAATTTGAAAGCAAGAAAAAATAATATGGTAAAGAATAAAAAGAATATAAAGAAATGAATTCTCCATCACAAGTATAAACAATTTAGTAAATTATCATTTCTCTTAAAATACAACAAATAATCTCTTCTTCCCATATTTTATGCAAGCATTCTAAATAAATCTATTGGGAGAGAATTGTTTTAAACATTTTGGGGCTAAAATGGTCAAAAGCAAACCACTAATTCTAAAACAGACATAAACTTTATCAGAGCAAACAGCCAGTGACTCTGTCCAGCCTTTTTTGACCAGCCTTTTTCAATGGCACTATTACTAGGAAAACCTAGTAACGATTCCAACTTCCACCCTTCAAGTATTATGAATCCTGACTATAAGAGAATGAAGACTGTGAATGTCAATGCATTCTTGAAATTTCTTCAGTCAGACAGAGAAAGTTCAGGTGATACCCTCAAATTCTGTCTCTCAATGGTGGGACAAAAATTATCAGTGAGGTATTAAAAATAACCAGTCAACCACAAGGAAGAACTAATGCCATGATCTCTAGTCTCTACCAGATGGTTTTTTTGGCTCAAAACAGCAGCTCAGCTTTCTGACTTCTCACCCTGTATTTGCTAATGTACATCTTTGTAGGCCAGTCAGTCCTTCCAATTCTGTGGAGATACCCTTTTCTGTTTTTGTTTTTGTTTTTATATCTGAAAGGTAGATATATGAACCTTGGCTCAATTAGGCATCTGAGATTCATGGGCGTAACCCTCTGTATAATTAGACCTCTAGATGAGCTCCCTGATCTAGTAGATTAGTATGAGTGTTTCCCTAACAGGCTTGTTATGAGGGGAAGAGAATGCTACTCTATATGTTACTAATAACTCCTGAGAAAAGGTAGGATACAAATCTAGCAAATAAGTACAATAAATAGGCCATTGACCAGTACAAAGAATAATTTTATCCTGAAATCAATGACTCAATGGAAATACTCAATGGAAATACAACAGCATTAAACAGGCATCAGTCAACACAGTGGTGAAAAGAGCACATAATCATTTGGTTTTAGGTTTCACAGTCTTTTTATTGTTATCAAAGAACAACAGGACATGTAGTTATAATTGGGCTGAGGTTCTGAAAATCTGAGAAACCTAAAAGTCTCTGCACAGACCTGTCTTGGCCCTTTTCATTATCGGAACCCAGTTAGGAAGAGGGAACAATCTGAATCACAGGCTGGCTTTTTTATACACAGGCTCCCCCCCACACACAATT
This sequence comes from Protobothrops mucrosquamatus, assembly GCF_001527695.2. Lineage (NCBI taxonomy): Eukaryota > Metazoa > Chordata > Lepidosauria > Squamata > Viperidae > Protobothrops > Protobothrops mucrosquamatus. Next base: position 425,826 of record NW_015386112.1, on the reverse strand, counting down.
AGAAGGGAAAAGTAAAAGTTTCTCATACAGAATAAAGACTTTAATAAAAGGCATGACTTAAGTATTGTCACGCTAGTATTCCTTTCAGGTCAAGGGCTCCATCACTGAAATATGTACAATTGTCATCTTATGTAATTGGACCTGAATGTTTCAAGAATTGTATTACTAACACAAAATAATCAGCATTCAATATTTTTGCCCTACATTGGGGAAATATTTTCCCCCAAAATTGAAATATGTTATTCATTTCAGAACTGATAAACATGGGAAGGAATAAGGGAAAGAGGGGGAGAAATAAATAAATAATGGAAGCTTCATATTTGTCTGTGGACAGAACCCATCTGAAATTGCTTTGTGCCATTTTCACATTCTACAAGTATGCTGTAATCCAGGGGTTTGTGCCATATTCTCTTGTAAAATGGACTTAACAGCTTGCTGTTAATTCATAACAAATCCATTTCCAATAAAACATTTTTCCCACAGAAGGAAAAACTGTCTTCCAAATAGTTTGAAATATCATTAGAAAAGGTTGCAAAAATTCTAACAATCATATCACATACTGAACAATATGATGCCATTTAAGTAGTAATAGGAAGCCATATTTTTGCTTTCCTCTCTCTATATTCCTTCCTTGTGGTGATCAAACTCTTTCTAATAAATATTTTCATTGTTTGTTACATTTTACAAAGTTATCTCAGTAAATAACATATGGCTACAAAGAACCACCCAAAAAAAATCACTGATACTGGACAACAGGTGTTGGGCAAAAATTCATTTTTTAATGTGCAAAATTACATATCAAGTGTGTTGCTCATCACCTTTGAAACTAAACAGATTATATACACTGAATACTTTTACAGATGTTTACTATGTAACTGATGCAATAGTTTCTATGTACAAAAGCATCTATGTACAATGGCTCACATTTAATGAGTCTATACTTAACCCGGGCTAAAAATGTAGGTGAGTGAAGGGGAAACCTTTTTTAAAAAAATCTCAGCAAATGACAGAAGCATTTAAAATATGTCTCCATTTTGGCTAAAATTTGGAACTTTAGTTTTGGAATCTCCATAAACTCTACAAGGATTCAGTAGGAATCTCCCGGGACTGCTTGCCTTTCCTTGGGAACTGATAGATACTGTTTCATGAAGATTAGGTGAGGTCAACAATTCAAGGCTAACTCACTGCTTGATTCCTCCTCTCTGCCTGCTGGGTGGTTCCAATACTTATAAAATAGACAACTAAAATGATTAAAGCCATAAAGTAGTCAGTTGAAACATGTTCATAGGATCAAATCATCACCTCAGCTGCATTCATATAAGATATGAAGTTGTAAGATAATGTGTTGTAAAAATTCATCTAACATACACCTACAAATAATTTGACACAACAGCTGTTGAGCATCGGGCAACTTACAAGTTTAAAAAAAATATTGTAACTTTATAAGCAAATTATCCAAAGAAATGCCTCTACTGTTAGGAAATAAACCTATAAACCCTACTTAATACTCTAAGACATTTGCTACAAATCATGACTTACTCTAAAACTGCAGTACTGGCTGCCTGTGCATGGTAACGATAGAGGAGGAGGCACTGGTCAACTCGAAACACTTCCCCACCTTTTCGAAGATGTTCATAAAAGAAGAGCAGATCCTCCGGGGTTCCCTGCAATAGACCATACTTTGTTCAAATCAAAAGAAGTTGATATAGTAAACTATTATCTTCAAACACTTATAGCAATATAAGTCTAATATAACATATTAGAACCAATGAATACATTTATGTACTGGATCTTCAGAAATATTTTCTATAGCTCAGACATGTCAAACACAAGGCCCAGGGGCCGGATGCGCCCCGCGAAGTGGTTTCATGTGGCCCGTGAAGCCATCCTGGAAACAGTAAGGGAACGGCCCCCGCTGCCTTGGCCCTGGCCTTGGCTGCGTTTCTTGCCTGTTTTTCTCCCTCCCTCATCTCAAATATTTTCCCACCACTCTGTACTTAGGAAGGAAGAAATGAAAGAAGGAAAGAAGAAGAGGGAGGGTCTGAGGGAAGTCCTGCCTTAGTCCGGTCCTGCTGCCCTTTTACCATCCCCTTGCCCCCTCCTCCTGGTCTATCCTGCGGTCTCCCATCCTATTGCTAAGGAAGCTTTGGCTACAAAGCCGGGTCTCCTCCCATGGAGAGGGAATGGGCCTCCCTCTGACTTTGCCCTCGTACCCATCACGAGCAACCTGGCTAAGGAGAGCAAGCACAGCAGCAGCAGCCTTGAGGAAGAGGTAAGTGCAGCTGGACGTCCCCTTGGGGAAGTGGGGCTGGGCTTGGTGCCACGGGTGCTCAACGGCCAGGCTGGGCATTTGACCTCTGCTACCCAGGGCTCCGGGCAGCCTGCACCACCATCCAGCCCCCCACATGGCCTGAGAGGAACGGTGAGGCTCCTCCAGTGGACCATGCCTTGGCACTTGCCCTGATCCCATCCCCTTCTGCCAGAGACCCTCAGATCTGTCCTACTCCTGCCCAGGCCCCCACAGGCCCCCTTGACGTGAACGATGTAGAGCTGGCCATGCCCACCCAATAGGTCACACCCACTCCATGCCCAACCCAGTAGGCCGCACCCACCCTGGCCACACCCACCCAGCCCCCCGAGGGCAACCGCAATGCTGACGTGGCCCTCAATGAAATTGAGTTTGACACCCCTGCTATAGCTAATAAAAAACAATCTTAAATTTTGTTTATGCTCAAAAGAATAAACCTGCTCATTCCTGCCAGGTTCAAAGCTAAAATTTAAATAATCTAGGAAAAAATTATTTGACATTAATAGGAAAACTAGGCAAATTGGTGCCCAAGGTATCAAAGGAAATATGACTACCAGCAACTTACTGTCATTTTAAAGAAACTAAATCAAACATTTATTTGCAATCCACTGTTTTTATTCTTAGTAGTAACATTCAAAAAAGCACATTATAATTAGACATATGTCTGGATCATATTATCTTCATTTCCTTGATTTTTTTCCTATCATTATTCAATCCTATAAAGTATTTTAAATAATAAACTGTAACTGATAAATCAAAACAAATTCCTATAAACATAACGGTCTCTGCAGAAAACATTCACAGATCCAGTTCTACAGACCTTTTGCTAATGTCACTCACACCCTGCCTGCTTCCTATAAACATACCTTGTTTAGCATGTATTTCAGATTTTCAATTATAATTCACAAGACTTCCAAGATGCAAATGAAATATCTTATTCTCCATGACATGAACATAATATAGCTGTGCACTATGAAATTACGAAAAACTATTAGAAAGTAATGCTTTGGCAAAAATACCATGTCACCCGACCTTGAAAAGAACAAAAAAATTGAGTAGTCTAAATTTCCATGATCACTTCAGTATGTGAATTGAAATGTCAATAAGTAGCTATGTGTATCAGACACATAATTTTAAAATCCTAATCTCAAATTATGTCCATTATTTCATATAAAAGAAAATGATCGATATCATCATTCATTGGCATCCTTCAATCTCAAGAGACTATGGTATCATGCTCTGGAAAGAGGTCCTAAGGCAGCATCTGGTGTGGCTGAAAAGGCCAATTCGAGAATGGCAGTCCCTTCCACACTGGGGGCAGATACAATCTGTCCCCTTTCCAGCCAACAGATTTCGGTTCCGGGACTGCCTCTTTGCCTCAGCCTGCCGCACAAGTGTCTGTTCGAATTGGGAAAGACCATGCTGCATCTTTAGCCTCCAGGCTGAACGATCAGAGGTCAAGGATTCCCAGCTGTTAATGTCCATTCCCAAGGCCTTTAGGTCCCTCTTGCAGATATCCTTATATCGCAGCTCAGGTCTCCCTCTGGGGCGCTTTCCCTGCACTAGTTCTCCATACAGGAGACCTTTCGGAATCCGACCATCAGCCATTCTCACGACATGCCCAAGCCAGCGTAGACATCACTGCTTCAATAGTGTATACATGCTAGAGATTCCAGCATATTCCAGGACTGCGCTATTTGGAACTTTGTCATGCCAGGTGATACCGAGAATACATCGGAGACGGCGCATGTGAAAAGTGTTCAGCTTTCTCTCCTGCCGTACGTGAAGAGTCCATGACTCACTGCAGTACAAGAGTGTGCTCAAGACGCAGGCTCTATAGACATGGATTTTTGTATGCTCTGTCAACTTCTTATTAAGCCATACTCTCTTTGTAAGTTTGAAAAATGTGGTGACCGCTTTACCAATACGTTTATTCAGCTCAATATCTAAACAGAGAGTTTCAGAGATTGTTGAGCCGAGGTACACAAAGTCATGGACAACCTCCAGTTCCTGTGCAGAGATTGTAATACAGGGTTATCTATCTCCGGACCAGATCAGATGGAAAACTCTTTAATCTCTCTAGATTGAGAGCAAAGTCTAAAGTCCAGCTGAAATGCCTACGGGATTTCCTCTTTGCTGACGATGCTGCCGTTACTGCTCACTCTGCCGAAGATCTTCAACAACTTATGGACTGTTTTAGTAAGGCCTGCCAAGACTTTGGTCTAACAAATAAAAATGATCGATAACTTGTTTGAATATAGCAACAGTATTGTCATGTGATAATGTAAAACAAATCATATAATCCTCAAACGTTCTCAAGATATTGTTCATTTTTAAACCTACTCTATTACCAAGCTGACATGAGACAATGCTATGTAAACAAATTTGGCTTATAGAAAAGACATACAAGATTAGTGGCATCACAATAAAAATAAATCATAAAACCAACATATATGTTAGGTAGCTAAAAAAATAGTGAGCAGAATATGCTATTTATTTAGAATTTAGAATAGAATAGAGCTGGAAGGGACTTTGGAGGTCTTCTAGTCCAGCCTCCTGCTCAAGGAGGAGAACCTATACCATCTCAGACAGGTGAATGTCTAGTCTCTCCTTTAAAATCTCCAGGTAAGGTAAATCTTCTGGGGGTAAGCTGTTCCACTGGTTGATTGTCCTCACTGTCTTTAATTCCAGGTTGCTTCTCTCTTTGATCAGTTTCCAACCATTGTTTCTCATCTTTCCCTCTAGTGCTTTGGTGAACAACCTGGCCCCCTCTGCCCTGTGGCAGTCCTTCAGATACTGGAACACTGCTAACATGTCTCCCCTATTTCTTCTTTTGCCAAACCCAAGCCCCGTAGCTGTTCATCGTATGTTTTAGTCTCCAGGCCTTTGATCATCTTAGTTGCTCTTCTCTGATTTTTTTCCAAACTCTCAAACTCCAAAATTGGCTGCAGTATTCCAGGTGTGGTCTTACTAGGGTTTTATAAAGCGGTAATAATACTTCATGTGATCTTGATTCTATGCCTCTGTTTATGCAACCCAGGATTATATTAGCTTTTTTGGTTGCTGCTGCACACTGCTGGATCATAGTCAGTGATCGTCCACTAGGACTCCAAGGTCCTTCTCACAGTTACTGTTTTTAAGCCAGATCTCGCCCAATCTGTATTTGTATCTTTGTTTTTTCCTGCCTAAATTTAAGACTTTGCTTTTCTCCACATTGAAACCCAGTTTGTTGGATAGGGCCCATTGTTAAATTTGTCAAGATCTTTTTGGATCCTGAGTTTGTCTTCTGGGGTGTTGGCTACTCCTGTCAGTTTGGTGTCATCTGCAAATTTAATGAGTTCCCCTTCAATTCCCTCATCTAAGTCATTTATGAAGATATTGAAGAGTACTTGGCCTAAGACTGAACCCTGTGGTACCCTACTACTTACTTCTCTCCATGTGGATGTAGTGCCATTGAGGACTACTTTGCCAGCCAGCTACAGATCCATCTGGTGGTGATGTTGTCTATTCCACCTTTTCCTAGCTTACCAAGGAGTAGGTTGTGTCTACCTTGTCAAATGCCTTACTGAAATCTAAGTATATTATGTCCACTGTGTTTCGCTGGTCTACTAATTTGGTCACTTTATCAAAGAATGGGATAAGATTGGTTTGGCATGATCTGTTTTTAACAAACCCATGCTGGTTACTAGTTATGACTTTGTTTGCTTCTAGTTGTTTGGAGATGTTCTTTGATTATCTTTTCTAGGATCTTCCCAAGTATTGATGTTAAGCTGATTGGTCTGTAGATTCTTGGGTCCGTTTTTTCCTTTCTTGAAGATGGGGACCACATCAGCCCTTTTCCAATCCTCAGGTACTTCCCCGGTGCTCAAGGATTTATGAAAGATGTGGTGCAATGATTGTGAGATAACATCTGCCAGCTCTTTCAGAATTCTGGGACGTAATCTGTCGGGTCCCAGTGATTTATATTCATCAAGGTTGGATGAATAATTTTCTTACAATTTTCTTGCTTATTTAATTTTTGTTTCTAGTTGTCTTTTGTAGTGGATTTTTGCTATGTTGGGCTGTAAATTCTTTTTATGTGAAGACTGATGCAAAGAATGAGTTAAGCAGCTCTGCTTTCTCCCTGTTGCATGTTATTTCCTTGCCATCTTATCTCTTTAGTGGAACTATAGTTTCCTTGACTTTTTTCTTGTTATTAATATGTTGGAAGAAAGTTTTTTTTTTTATTATCCTTGATTTCTGTTGCAAGTCTTCGTTCGTTCTGAGCCTTTGCTTTCCAGACTTCATCTTTGTATGTTCTGGCTGTCTGCTGATAATCGGCCTTAGTTATGTGCCCCCCTTTCCATTTTTTGTATTTGTCCTTTTTGTCTTTCAGTTTGTTAGAGAGATCTTTGTGCAGCCATGCTGGCTTCTTCTTGGATTTCTTGTTTTTCTTTCTCAATGGTATTGTGCTGGTCTGGGCTTTTGTGATTGCATTTTTCAGGGTTTCCCATGCTTCTTGGGTTGTTTTCCCCTTTAGGATTTTCATCCATGGGATCTTTCCTAGGTTCCCTCTGAGTTTGTTAAAGTCAGCTCTTTTGAAGTTTAAGACATTGGTTGGATTGTTTTCTATTGCTAGTGTTTGCATTATATTAAATTCCAGTATGACATGGTCACTTTCACCCAAGGTTCTGGCAATTTCGATTCCCTCTATCACTTCTTCTCTATTTAGAAGGATTAAGTCCAGTATAGCTTTACATCTAGTTCCCTTCTCCACCTTTTGGGTGACAAAGTTGTCAGCTAGGTTGGTTAGGAATCTGTTTGATCTCCCACTCATTGCAGAGTTTGTCTCCCAGTTGATAACTGGATAGTTGAAGTCTCTCATTACTGCTGTGGTATGCTTCCTACATGCATTTGTTAACTGGTTGGCAAAGAGTTCATCTATTTCTTCTGATTGGTTGGGTGGCCTGTAATATACAACTATGGTAATGTCACTTTTTTCTCTTTTATAGTGACCCATATACATTCTGGAAAGATTTTATTTTTGATCATGTGCATTTCTGCAGATATGTAGTGTTCTCTTACATATAGTGCAACTTCCCCTCCTCTTTTTGTAGACCTGTTTCTTTTGAACAATTTGTATCCAGCCATCAGTCCATTCCATTCATGGGTTTCGTCCACCAGGTTTCTGTTATGCCAACTATGTCATATTCTCCTTTGTGTACTATTGCTTCTAGTTCACCCTGTTTGTTCCGCAAGCTTTGAGCATTTGTATATAAGCATTTAAGACTTTTATAAATGCTTATTTTATAAGCATTTATATCAGAGAGTTTCAGAAGGAGAAGAAAGCACATTTTGTTTTGTTGAATTCTTAGTTGTACAAACTACTTTTGCATTGTAAAGTGTTTCGTAATAGTCTAAAGAATAATAATTTAATTTACAAATTGCTGCTTAACTTTGTTTCCCCACTTCATTCTTCATATTTTATGCTTTATTTTTATTGCCCACAAGTAAGCAGCTCCAAGATCCTTTCCAGCTAAAGAGTAAAGTTAAATGATTTTAAATGAAGAGTATTTAAATAAAATTCAACAGTATAATATGTTGTATTTTGTTTGATTTTAGGTATTCTATAATAAAGACAAAATAATTACATCAAATGACCAAGTCTTCTCTTCAGTCTTTACTACATGGGATTTTAGTTTGGATAGATAGATGTACGTATACCCAATACAGAAAAAAGTAAAAAAAATGATTCAAATTATTTAAAAGAACCTCCCACCAGGAAACTGACACAGTTTAACAACATATCTTGAAATTTTTATAATTTTTGAAACTAAATTCTAACCAGTTTTTGCATTCCAAAGCCTTTTGTATAAATATTTAAAGGATCTGTAAAGTATTATTAAACTAAACTAAACTAAACTAAACTAAACTAAACTAAACTAAACTAAACTAAACTAAACCAAACCAAACCAAACCAAACTAAACTAAACTAAACTAAACTAAACTAAACTTAAACATTCAGTTCCACTTTTACCTTAATGTTCATATTTGCCAAGAGGCAAAGGCAGAAGCAAGGAAAATTGGAAAACTTAACATGACCTAATTTAAACTCAAAGAAGCAGCTCAATTTGAAAGAATTTTATAATTATATAAATCGGGCCTATTGTCCAGCTTTTTATCATTCAAGGGCCTTCTTGGCTTATTACCCTGGAAATACTTCACCACTGATGATTCCCTTCTTGAAAGTCTTCATGATTCAGGTGCATGATTCTCTCTGAGACCTAATATTAAGATATTATTCTGAGTGCATGTAATAGATAAACAACTAGCAAGTATGAAAGTACATATAAGAATTGGTTTCTATAGGAGCCTCAGATACCACAGATGCAACACTACTGATTGAAAAAGTCTGCTTATTTTTTGCCGTTGGGTAGGAAGAACTGTGTAATGACTCAGCTGCAGCTTTCCATTAACCTCTGCAATATTTTGATGCCGAAAATAAGTGTCTAACATAGGTTTCTATCAGGTATACTAATAAGGGTATTAAAGAATTTAGCAGAGAATAATGAATAATTGCAGTGGGAATGTAAAAAACAACATAACCACCAGAAAAAGAAAACACCATTTTTTTCAACCTACATTCTAGTGAGATTTATTTTTCCCTTGTGCTCAACATTGTGGTGATGCTATGTCAATGGCAAAATTTAACCTGGCTTCTGTTCTTCATGTCATGCTCCAAGTTAAGTCAAGTTAACCACCTGGTTCTAATTACAGAGCAGCCTGCTGCCCAGGTTTTTGTGTGTGTCGATGTATGTGTGTATGTTGCCACATGCATATTTGTAGAATTTATTATACCATATACCATTCCCAGTGCTTACATATTTCCCCATTCCAACTACTACTTTCACTAGATTCCATAATTAAGAATACTGTGATTTAAATGTTCTGTGATATATTTCGGCACCAATGTATGGAAGTGTTACTTTAAAATATGTATATATTTCCATGCCAAAATGGAAAGGGGCCCACTTCAAATAAAAAGGGTTACAAATTTGAAAAGCATGATTAGTCTAATAAGGAAACAAAGAACAGTTTGGTAGTTATATCTTCAGAAACCAAAAAAATGTATATTGTACTGCTACTGATATCTTAATTGTGATAAGGATAAACACTTATTCAGAAAGAAGCATAACTCTTTAAAGCAAGTTTGACCCAAAGAACATTTACTGAGAAAATGTGCTCATTGGGAGCTATAGCAGAATACAAAGCACATTAAATTGGACTGATAGAATTAAAAATATCAGTCTAATATTGATTTTTAGAACAAGTCACAGTCCCTTTTATGCAGAATCCTCACAAACACCATTACAGTCAAGGAACACAGGTCAAGGGATATGTGTATCTGAACAGTTATCACTATAATACTCAAATATTTGCATCTTGAATTCACTTATCTGTATTATTCCTTAACACAGGGGTCTTCAAACTTGGCCCTTTTATGACTTGTGGACTTCAACTCCCAGAATTCCTCAGCTAGGCACGCTGGCTGAGGAATTCTGGGAGTTGAAATCCACAAGTCATAAAAGGGCCAAGTTTGAAGACCCCTGCCTTAACAGATCACAGGGTACTACTTTTCTGTTTGCTTACAGACACGTGCATGCATAAGGAGGCCAATGAACAATATATAGTTTTCACAGAGGTTTCAAAACTCTGGTTCTTTCTAGAGCGGCCACCAAAGAAATTTCTATAAAACCTGTTACAACCATTCATTCATGTAATGCTTAGCCTTAGACTTTTCCCAAACCATACAAATCCAGTTAAGCCTTTTCCTAGCTTTGTGGCTGAGCCCAAGAGTCATGCCCTGATAGACCTATAAATCATATTGGTCCAATCTCAAAGCAGGAAATTTGTGATAAAGTTATAATTGCTTGGTTGTTTTGAAAAACAAAGTTAAAGGATTAACCTTCTGAAACAAAAATATGTGAGCAGCCACAGTACACTTGGAAAGGAGTAAAGATCAAGCAACGGATTGGATTAATTACCCCAGCAAACTTAGCAACATACTATTAAGGTATGCTGTTAAGAAGGCTTGTTTAAGAAGCATAATTTATTTCGCTTAAAAACTCCATCTTGGACTCAGCTCAAGAACTGATCTCTGTTCAGTTTTACCCATAATGTGCCAAAAATATCAGAGTCTGCATTTTGTCTTTATTTTTCCCCAGAGTTGCTAGACAAATCCTTGGGCAACCTTACAATATTTTAATTCAGCTACTAAAAAAAATGAATCTAATATCTTTGCATTCCACCACTCCCCACAAAAAACCTCCACTTTCATTTTAACTGCAAATATTCATTTTCTAACTTCTAATGTTTTTCCTGTAATTCCTACAGAAGTATATGCTATGTAGTTTTCCCTTTTCAATTTATTCCTTGACACTATCAACAAATGAAACAAAATTAAGAACAAAACACATCTAAAGATTTTTTTCAGTTTCCATTAAACTTTCTCTTTCTGGGATGCTGATATATTTTCTGAAATACAATAAAATATACAATTATTTTGATAAATTTCAGTAAAATCTTAGTGTTGATACCAAAGCTCACTTTTTCTTGACGTAAGGAAAAGGATGTAAGGGAGGGGCATGTTGGAAAATAAATTATTCTGATTTTTTTAGAATTACATATTATGAATTGTCAGAGAACTAGTTTATAGTGGTCTTCACCTACTTCCAAAACATTGTTTTCATTTCCAACAGAATCTATTTCTATCTTATCTGCCTCTTTTAATCCTAACAATTGTTTCCTTTTCTCTATATACACATTATTCACTACAAATGTTGCAGCTAACATTTTTTCCTATCCATAGCTTCTTTCACTCCAGCCTCCAGCCTCTTTTACTTAATCATTCCATTAAACATCTTTCATACTTACTCATTCTTGAGAATGTAACTGGTCTATATACCCAGTTGCCTTGTTCCATTCTATTCATTTATGTCACCAAACAGAATAATTTCTCCCCTGTATCAATCAGTCAGAATACTGCAGATTTTCCATAAAACTCCATTTTTAATAATAATAATAATAATAATAATAATAATAATAATAATAATAATAATGATGATGATGATGATGATGATGATGATAATGATGATAATGATGTTGTTGTTGTTGTTGTTTATACGGGATTTGAAATATAATCTCCTTTATTATACACCTTTATAATTAAAAGTCATTATTACCTTGCTTGATGTCCCCTCAAGGGAAAGTGCTTTACTTAAAAAAGACAGTTGAAGAAAGTATATCTATTCCCTCTATTATTGTGGGCTTCTAACCTCTCCCACTCCTTGCTCTTTTTCAAGCCAATTACTTTAATACGGGTATCATTAAATTATGCTGGAGCTTGTTATTACAAGAATCTAAGTGTATAGGTAAGTATTAAAAACCAAGGAAGAAGGTGCAAACAAAGCAGACTGCTCAAGAGGTCAAAAAGAGAATTCACATTCTAACTTTTCTATTTTGAGTCACCATGGATGGTTGGATATAGGATAATAATAATAATAATAATAATAATAATAATAATAATAATAATAATAATAATAATAATGATGATGATGATGATGATGATGATGATGATGATGATGATGATGATAATGATAATAATAATAATAATAATAATAATAATAATAATAATAATAATAATAATAATAATAATAAAGTTGGAAGGGACCTTGGAGGTCATCTAGTCCAACCCCCTGCTCAGGCAGGAAACCCTACACCATTTCGGACAAATGGCTGTCCAGTCTCTTCTTAAAAACTTCCAGTGTTGGAGCATTCACCGTTTCTGGAGGCAAGGAGTTCCACTGGTTAATTGTTCTAACTGTCAGGAAGTTTCTCTTTAGTTCTAGGTTGCTTCTCTCCTTGATTAGTTTCCATCCCTTGCTTCTTGTCCTGCCTTCCGGCACTTTTGACTCCCTCTTCTTTTGTGGCAGCCCCTGAGATATTGGAACACTGCTATCATGTCACCCCTCGTCCTTCTCTTCATTAAACTAGACATACCCAATTCCAGCAACCGTTCCTTATATGTTTTATCCTCCAGACTTCTATGCTTTTTTTCTTATCAGTATACAAATATGGAAACATGCAAGTATCATCAACCTATGAAATTCTGTTTTCATACAGAGAACTCCATGACAATAACTTAATACTAAGCTGGAGAGGTGCTCCTCTTATCAGCTTGAATTGTATTTTTGAGGAAATTGTATTTTTTACATCTGCCTATCTATCTTTTAAATTATAACTCACCTTGTGTTCATTTGCAGAACAGCAATATGTAACAACATACACACAGAACTCTTCCATCTTATATAACAAGTGAATATGTTATTGTAAAATTTCATGCGTAATGTATGACATCACTTCTATACACTACTTTGCATCGCACTTAGTAAACGGTGCCATTCAAAACAATTCCAAATGTATAAATGTGGTATTATGCAAGCACCTTCTGAGTCAATTCTCAAATAGAAGCTGTGATTCACACTGTTTTGTGATGTCTCTTTCAAATGTCATTCAGGGCCTGTGTCTCAGAATAAGTCACAGGGTTCAGTGCTAGGCAAAATATTTAAAATGCTGGGTTAATAATAGAAAAATTCTAGAGGTACTTGTTATGAAAAAGCCGATGTTCCTTATGTGCTTGCAGAATGTCGCTACAGATTGGCACTAATGTCTTCACAAATAACCGAACAAATAGCATCACATTAACATTCCTTTTTTGTGCTTTTTTTATTCCATGAATTAACGTGATGATGGTGCTCCAATGGAGAAGCTGAAGGACCAGGTTGGGGACAGATTGCCTTGGAGAAAAATCTATCTATGTGGTCGCTAAGAGGTGACATCAGTTTGATGGCACATAATCAATCGATGAGAATGCCATAGAAATAGATCTGTGCTGCTTAATTCCTCTATCAATGGCACTTGGAAAACAGGCTAATTTCTTAATTAAATATAACTCAGTCAAATGTTTGAACTTCAACAGTGATTAGGATCGCCTGGTGCAAGCATCTCTTGAGATATTATTGCATAGATTTCCCAACCTACAGCCCTCTAGATATGTTAGGAGTATAACTCATAGAATTTCTAGCCAAAAGCACTCCTGGGTGGAGATTCTCATAACTGTACTTCTAACATATCTGGAGGGCATCCAACTGGGAAAGAGTGAGATCAATCTTTCCCATAGTTAGGTTATGCTCCTCTCCTTTTCATATTACGTACCTTTCCTCCTTCATTAAATCTTCCTACAAGGTAAAACCATTCCCGAGAACAGAACCATGTTGGCATAATTACTGTTGGTCCATGGGATGTGAAAACCTAGAAACAGAATGAGAAAATAGCCTATTATTTTTCAAAGAAGCATAGTTCATAAGAAATAAATTTGAGACCCAATACTTCTTCTCTGCTAAGGCTGAAAGTCAGGTAAGTATTTTTTTTTAGAGAAAAGGGTTGTTTTGTTAAGAAAACTGAGTAATATTTCAGGACAAGTAAGAAATGCTATGAATACTATAATAAATTCTAAATATTTAATTACAAAGCTGCAGTGGGAAAGAGTATTGTTAATTGGTAGAATGGTACTGAAGGAGGCAATAAACACTTTTCCATGAACTGTATTTCCCCTCTATCTCTCTCCTTAGAACAACTTAAAGGATGGGCTATATATAACACCATTTAGATCACAAAACCAACAAGTCAGGAATGAAACATATTCCCAAAATAATCATTTTTCCACACTAAAGCACAACTGAACTCAGGAACTCAGATTACAAATCTGAGATCATGCGTTTTGCAATATCTCATCTTGGTTTTGTTATTAAAAATTTATGCATTTGTGTCAAAAACATAAGGAATCCCAATATAAAACTTCCTTTTTACAACCCTGTGAACCCTTAATTCGGGGTAGAGTTGGGGCAACTAGATGGAGCTGAGCATTTACTGGCTGGATGCCCTTCCTGACGCCACGTGGAGTCTGCAGCAAATATTTTTTCCTTGCACCCTAAGAGAGAAATGTCTGCTGCTATTTAGGATTGAACTTTCAACCTTTTGAGTGGGAGACGAGTGTCTTCACCACTAGGCCACCATGCTGCTCATAAGGACCCCAATATATGGTCTGTTATTTATATGTGATATTCTATAATGGAGTTAATGGACTCCCTAGACAAAGTGCTGTTGACATTTTCTGCCAGTAATTTAGAAGTAGCTCTTGCATCTGAAGCTTGTCATGTTTCTTAGATTAAAATAAAGAAAATTTAGTGGTAATCTACATCTTGTTCTATGGCATGTAGTGAGTTTCCCATAAGAACTAAACTTCATAAACATGAAATAAAGTAGTTGGAAACTAAGCACACCTGTAATTTTACTGTTTATATATTATATGACAAAATTAACAACTAATGGAAAGTGCTGTCTTAGAACAAAATCAAGTGGAAAGTATTTGAATGACTCTGTAACAGCCTTAGGCAATTGGTATTTAGTAAAATTTATTTTATGTCCAAGTAACATCTATAAAATAAGAACAAAAATGGCACACATCAATAGAAATATTGGCAAATTTAATTAACCTAAATATTTACACAGAAAACTGAAGCAAACTAGTATCTAGGAAAATAAATGAATGTGACCCTTGATTTGTATATTTCTGAACGACAGTTTCAGTGAATTATACCAACAAAGCCTTTTTTGCTTTAAACAAGTATGTCTTAAACCTAGAGCTGAAATAAACCAGAATATCCGGATTATGTAAGGTAAATCTATTTTTTTCCATTAATATAAGACAAAATGTCCAACATGTCTGCAGACTAATCTTCTTGTCAAGAAGTTAAAGGAGCATAGTGCATTCTGCCTTAGGTATTATATCTAAAGCTACTTTTATGAGCTAAGCAAACACAGACATATATTAGTTGTTTCCACCTGCTTCTTGTGGACTTAACCTAGCTCATTCACAGTGTATAGGTGATCCATACAATACCACTATCCATTTATTATTCTGCCATATTTTTGCAGTGCTGATTCTTTCACTGATTCCCTTGTTCCATTACAACTTCCCTACATATTCTTAAAATGCTCTTTAAAAGTATTTTTTTTTAAAAAATGAACTTAACCCAATAGCCATCATCTAGGATGCCAGATCTGCACAATATAGTTCATCTATAAACTAACTTTGTAATTTTTAAAATACATGATTCCACCTCCCTCCTTAATTCTTCTTGAAATCCCATTCACTGTATGTTTTGGCTGCAAGAAAAATAATCATATTCCATACCTAATGTTCTACAAATCTGTAAGGCAAAACATTATAAAAAGAAAATGGTCTAATTCTGAAGCAATTCTAATTATTTAACATATTTAAACCATTTATCCCTAGCAACATTGTATATGCCATTCTTATTATCTTGTTTTCAAGGTTTACCATAGTTTCTAAAATCATTCTGAATATAATTAGTATAAAGGACATAAAGGCAATATTGAGACTATAGGAAGAGTAATTATCCTGAAAGATCACTGAGGAAAAATAGCCTTAGGATCATATATAAGATAACTCAGTAGAGAGATTTCCAATTATGAGTAGCTCCAATTCTTATATTATCCATATAACAGATGAATATATATCATTGTTTCACTCCATACCTACCAGTATATTCTTTCTCCTGTCACACCAATAACAAACAGTATCGGTTTGACGAAGCGAAAGTTATCAGCCATGCCAATTTTTTTCAGAATAGGTATATTCAATAGTATTGTCTATTGCTTCAGCCACACAGTCTTATTCTAAATTTATTCACATAGAACTGTTGGCATTTTAACCACTTGTCTTTCTGAAGCTTTAAAAAGTTCAGTGGAAATTCCATCTGCATCTGTTTCTTTCCTATTGAATGGCTAATACTCACTTTCTATTGGTGTTAGTTTCTGAATATACAGTATTCTCTCTCAATAAATATTTCAGTCATTTAAAAATCCTTATTGTATACGGTTTCACTGTTGCCTTTCTATTTTGTTTTAAACTCATTTGCTTCTGTTATCATTTATTTCCACTAGTAGTCTTAGATAGTTGTACCCAAGCCGTACATTTTCCAATGATCTCTCTGATCTTCTAAAAGTTCTCTTATTTTCCTTTATTTGTTGACATTCTTGACTGAGATATCTTTTCTCATCCTTTCTTTGTTTGATATTGAAAGTCTGTATTCAGTTATAATGTCCTTGTTATCCAAGGCTTTTGTCCTTCGGCTATCATGTTGCTTAGTTTTAAAAGCCATTTTAAATGTTCAGTGAATATCCATTTCTAATAGATACATTCCTTTTGTCTGTTTGGTTATAGCTAAGCACATACTTTACAATATCCATTTTGAGTATCACTGCCATTCCATTCCTTCATTCAGTCGTTGCATTAAGTACTACATAATGCATTAATGTTAAAATGACTTGTTCTGGACCAAATCAACTAAAATGTGTTATTTAACTCTGTCTTTCAAAACACATAGCGTTCTCTCAAACTCTGAGTCCAAGTTCCAGAGTTCTTTCCAATTTTGCAATTGGAAAGAAGAAACATGAAAAGGGCAGAAGGTATCCCTGCATATTTACAGGTGCATCCAAAGCTTAGCAGAATCAAGAAAATGAATCCTATCATTATCTTTAACAATAATTAAAAAATCCTGTAGCTAATAATGTTCTCTAATAGAGTATGGAATACATATTATAGTAATCAGAAATGTTGGGCTCCCTTTTCTAAAGTTATTTATTTTCTTTGAGTCCTCAAATAAATTTATTGGTATTGAATTGATCAGTACTCCTGAACTTTTTTTTTTCTCAACTTTTTTTTTCAACTTTTTTTCAAAAGCATCTTTGGATTTTTTGGGACAACCATGAGCAGGATGATAGAGAATCTCCATAGACAATATACCTGAACATTTGTAGGTTAAAATTAAATCTCTTTTCTTTCAGTTTCTTCATTTCAAGAAAATATATGGAGAGAAGCAGGCAGAAAAAGAAATAATGAATTTAAACATAGAAAATTACAGGTAGCTAAACAGATAATCAGAAAGTAAAAAAAGGGAACTAAAGACATATAAGAGAAACTACATTTTTGAAGATTTCAAAAACAAAACATCCCAACTGTCTAATTGCACACAAAATATATTGATGTACTTCATCAGATTGCTATTAGCCTTCATTTCAGAATCTTCTACAATAGTCTGAATAACTAAGTCCCAAAATATTTCATTATGAATAAAAACACTTGTGATGGAACAGAAGGTAGGGAGGGGTAGTTAACTAGACATACTATGAATCATGAATGAGAGGACAACTCTCTCTAACAGACACACTGGCTGAAATTCTGAGTGATGTATACCTTAAACTGTACATTTGGAAGTATTAGAATGGGAAATGACTAGTTTAGGTTTATTATATTTAGCCTACAATAAGATAGAGAAGTTATTATATGCCAGGCCATTCATTGATGAAAGCACCTTGAGAAATGTATAAGTTAACATACCCTATTAACTGGCAATGTATTTTCAACAAAACAAATGAACAGACCCAACAGAAGAAACCATACCCTCTTTTGACTGGGTTGCAAAGTCATAATATCTAGCTTTCCTTTACCATAAAAAAAACTCATGAGATTATTACAAAAATCTAATTTAAAACCAGAACTACATCCAGTTAATTACTCATTTAATATATATGAGTAATATATACCCAGCCTAAATGGGTATATATCTTGCAAAATAAAATATAATAACTAACAGATGAAATATACTAAAATCTATTAAAGAGTACAAACTTTAAATGTGCATCTATAAAATTACATAAACAACTAAAATATTAAAACAAATAAACTATCTACAAACAAACTTGACGGAACAAATGTTTTCAATCTTTTTTTGTCTTCTGCAAATCTGTTATTACAATTACTTGCAATCATATTGCAATCATCCCACCCAGAAAGAAGGAACAAAAGGAACAAAACCTACACAGCTCTTTTTTTCAAAAGGTGGGAATTACACCTCCCCCAGCATCTCAAACTTCCAAACATTTCTTGACAGTTACTGCCAAACCCTAGAGCAATGGGAACTTTCTAGCTTTGCGTGATGTTCATGAGAAGTGCCTAAGACACTCTTACACACGTAAATTATGCCAATTTTTGAAGGCGGCAAGACAAACTGGTAGAACAGCATTATGAATTGATATATGAATTAATCCGTAGGTGTAGATTTAGTAAGATAATGAATTCATTCTCCATTTTCTGCCTTGCCTTAGGGAACATGAAGTCATTTTTTAAACAAATTGTCTCTCGGTCAGTTTTTTCTAGCTTCAGAGAAAACATATCAAGTGCTTTCTTTCAGTGCATTTTATATCAAATGGTTACACTAAAGCAGTATGTGCGTGTCTGATTTCATTGCTTGCAAAAATTGCTGGTAACAAAACTTTCTTTTGTTATTGGTTCCCTGCTAATCCTGTTGAAAACAACACATTGTACTGGCCTATGTACAGGATTATGAACTGCAAACTGAAACTGGAATGAAAGCTACTCTATTGCAATTAACAAGAAGTTTTTCTGTTTTTTTAAGAATTGCATATCTAGATTTGATTTCACCAGTAACTTCTGTATGAGAACAAGAGCATAATGTGAAAAACTGAAGCTAATTAACATCAGGGGTCCTTGTTGCTCTCTGAGCTTGGTTGTTTTCTTGCAGATGTTTCATTATCCAAACTAGACAACATCATCAGGACTAGCATTGATGATAAACAATATATTTCTCTCTCTTATACAATGAGTGTCTCAGACACAAAGCAATGAACACAGTTCCCTTTCAACATATAATCTACAACCAGTAGGTTTCTGACCTTTTAAGAAAAGGACATAAACTCTGGGAGTGGTACAGGTGGTTTTCACTTAACAACCAAAGGTACAGGTGGTTTTCACTTAACAACCACACTTTCAGTGCCCATTCGAACATACAGTGACACTAAATGAAACAGACCTCATACTTACAGAGTTGCATCATCCCCACAATCATGTGATCACTGTTTGTGACCTTCACTGCTGGTTCCCGACAAAGTCAATGATGAAGCCAGCAAGAAATTGCAAATAGTAACCATGTGACTTTGTGCTTAACAATGGCAACCAGAAGTGCTGGAACTGCCATCACTAAATGGTGCACTCACATGATGTTGTGTTTTATACAGTAACCGCATCACTTAGCAATTCAGGTCCCAATTACCATCATTAAGTGAAGACTAATTTTAACAGATTTTTTTTTAAAAAAATGATGTGTGTCTATTTAAAACCTCTTAAAGAAATCAGAAATGAAATTTCTAATTTCAATCCAAGAGGTGAGGAGCTACTGCTTACAGAGATCCACCAGCCTAGCACTATGGTCTAATTCAGTGGTTCTCAACCTTTTTAATGCCGCGACCCCAACCGGTCGTAAGTCGAGGACTAACCGGTCATAAGTCGAGGACTAAACCGGTCGTAAGACGAGGACTACCCAACCGGTCGTAAGTCGAGGACTTTCCCTGCCCGGGAGCGCCGCGCATGTGTGGTTCCGCCCCCTGCGCCGGCCGAGGCGTAGCTGGCAAGCGGCAGAGACGGAGCAGGCCGACCACCAGCTGGCCCAGCCCAAGGGAGGTAAGGCACCCGCCGGAAAAGAGGAAAAAAATGGCGGACAAAAAAAATGGCGGACAGCCTTGCTTGGCGACCCCCGTGAAATGGTCGATCGACCCCAAATGGGGTCCCGACCCACAGGTTGAGAACCACTGGTCTAATTCCTCTAACTTTCTAGGCTTACAGAAATACAGACTCACATATGTGCTTGCTTAGCTTAGTGGTCACTGCAGAAAAGTGAAACTCAAGGGAAAGGTGAAATTCAATTAAGAATACCTTGATCTTGGCTAGGTTACCTTGAGTAGCACTCAAGAAAAAGTTATGACTATTGTAGAAGTCACTGCTGCAAGCAAAAAATTAAAACTGAGTGATATTCAAAGTTCATAAATCAAAATTATCCCAGAATTGGAATTCTAGCAGAATTCATACCATTGTCATGATAATAAAAACAATTATAATAATGGTATTCAAACTCTAAAATATTTGACTTAAGATACTTAAATATTTTGACCATTTATTATAATTACAAGGAAAAATGAAAAAAGGATTATATGGAAAGCAAATGTGGATGATAATATAAGATAGAAAACTACACGTGTTAAATGGAAATTTGCAGTGAACATGAAGTAGGAGAGGCAGCACAGTTTTCATAAATTTATTCAAATAACCAGTACATGATAAACTATAGGTAATGTTTTAATAAAATGTTTAGGCATAAATGGGAAAAGTCAATAAAGAACTATAAAGCCAACAAAATGAATGAAACTGAATTATGCTCATTATAAAAATAAGTCTGACACTTATGAATTTGATGTTGAATCTTATAACGGCTGCAAGACTACTAGTAGCTCAATATTGGAAAACAGAACGTCTGCCCACTATAGAAGAATGGTCACTTAAAGTCTCAAATTTAGCAGAAATGGCCAAGATTTTTGCTTATGTGAAGGATTATTCACAAGAAAGATATATTTCGGTTTGGAGAAGATGGATAGATTATATTGAGAAGAAATATGGGACCAAAAAGTTCCATTTGGTTTTTGAGTGAATTTTAGAGTATTATTGTTGTTATACAGTTTATTTATCCTTATTTTTAATTATTAATATGATATTATTATTGTGTCTAATCTTAATATATGTTATGTTAAAAAGAGAGTTAAAGGATTTTACAGATTTGTTATTCTAATAATTGATTAATGTTAGTTAGAATATGATTACCTTATTGTTAACCCTGTGATTAGCTCTGGGAAGTGGGGGGGAGGGAGGGGGGAGGGGAGAGAGGGTTTTGGAGAGGGGGCAATTATATTGTAAAACTTTTATAAAACTTTTAATAAAAAAAAATAAGTCTGACACATTTAAATCAAGCAAGTAATCATGATAAAACTTGCCTATTTTTTAAACAGAACATACAGCCAGTTTTATGGTTTTCTTTTTTTCTGCTTTTTAAAAATTATCCCCCTATTTAATTAAGGTCTCTATCATTATCACTCTTCCCACCTTTGTTTCTTTCACTTCCTTTATACATATTACTGGTAACAAAACTTCCTAGTTCTTTTGGATTTAAATCACAGCAAAATAAAAATGAAACAATATAAGCTGTCGATCTATCACGTCCCAAACAAACCCTAATCTTCATAAGATTACACATTTATTACATCATATGTAAACCATTCATCTCCTTTGGAGGCTGCAAAGCTACATAAAAAGTAAGTACACCCTCTTTAAGTTCTATGGTTTTGCATATCAGGACATAGTAAAAATCATCTGGTCCTTAGCATTTCTTAAAAGTACAAAAAGAAAGCCAAAATGAGAAGATGTTCCATAGGTATGAAGAAGTTAAGTAGCAGCTAGGTGCTATTAATCAAATGCCCTTGATTAATTAATCATCAGAAAGTTGACTTCCTCTATAAAAACTGAAGTTTTAAGAGTTTGCTGGTCTCCAGCACTGAGGTGTTTGTTAACACAATGCCAAAGAGTAAAGATATTAGCAATGATCTTAGGAAATTGTTGCTGTCCATAAATCTGGGAGGGGTTATAAGGCCATTTCCAAACACTCAAAAGTTCATCTACAGTGTTGAAGATTATTCACAAGTGGAAAACATTCAAGACAGTTGCCAATCTTCCCAAGAGTGAAGGTCCCAGCAAAGTCACATCAAGGTCAGACCATGCAATGCTCAGAAAAATTGCAAAAAAACCCAAAAGTCTTCAGGTCTCAGCATGTTAAATGTTAAAGTTCAGTATAGTAAGAATAGAACAGAACAAAACAGAACAGAATAGAATCTGGAAGGGACCTTGGAGGTCTTCTAGTCCAACCCCCTGCTCAAGCAGGAGAACCTATACCATCTCAGACAAGTGACTGTCCAGTCTCTTCTTAAAAACCTCCATTAGAAAAAGACTGAACAAGTGTGATTTGTTTGGAAGGCTGCCAGGAGAAATCATCCTATTTCAAAAAAAAACATGGCAGCATGACTTATGTTTGAAATGTTGCAACTGAACAAATCACAAGATTTCTGGAACACTGTCCCTTGGACAGACGCAACCAAAGTGGAGATGTCTGACCATAATGCACAGTGCCATGTTTGGCAAAAACCTAACAAAGCATATCAGTACAAACACCTCATGCCAGCCGTCAAGCATGGTAGTGGAGGAGTGATGATTTGGGCTTGCTATGCAGTACCCAAACACCCAGAAATCCCAAGCAACTACTGGTTACCATAATTTGATTTTGTGGCTTAAAGGATTTCCATAGGTTCTGAAGAAATTCGTACAGTACAAGCACATTTGGCATGTAACTCACTGAGAAAAAATGCATCATTCCTTTATTGGGGGGGGGGACCACATGTTACATATCATTGAGAAAATCATTCAAGCCACTCAGACAAAGGACAATCAGGAATATATAAGCAGCATTTTAAATCCCAATCTCATATCTTTTTTTCTTTGCATGATTAAATATGTCTTTGTCACTGATATAGCCATGTGTAACTGCCTAGGTTTCTAGATAGTATTTATGGCAACCTCTGAATGTTTTATTAGGTGTGAAACACATAGAAAAACATATAATGGACATTAAGACATTTATTCCTCAGGTTTAGAAGTTCCAAAGACTACTACTAACATCTGGATATATGCTACCTCAGCTATGTTATTCTTAGGCAAAGCCCAGCCAACAGGACTCAGCGTTTCGTTGTGTGGTTAAGCTAAATTTTATTCCTAAAGAATAGAGCTCTGTTTTCCTGCTGCCCCAAATTGCAGCATTACTATTAGCTTCCTAGAAACACTTCAGAATCTTTATTTACTTCAGACCACAAACTTTTGTGAGCAAGAGACTATTTTGAAGAAATCTCTATTTTCTCCCACAGTAGAAAATCATATTATAGTAAATTTCATTCTATGGAGCATCATCCACATTTGTTAGCAGTTTACAACTCTTCCTTAGATTTGCATAGATCCTAGAATAAATGGATTTATAAAAATGTGAGAGTTTGCAGAACATTTCAATAACACTTCTTAATTCTAACTGAAAGAGGAAATAAAATTAAATTGGTCAATTGTTGTTGAACTACAAATCCCAGAACACTTCACAATGAACCATCATTAATTATTTGGAATTATAAATTCAAAATCCACACTACTGCAGGGTACATAAATTAACTAGCAATTTCAACTGTATTTCAACTAATAATTTCCTAAATGTAAAATGTTAGGAAAATGGAAAATACATTAGGCTATGCAAATCAAATCAAAATTGGAAAACTAACAAAAAACCCACATCTGCTAATATTTCTACCAAACTAGTCCAATCTGCAAATCAGAACTCACAGATGATTGCAAACAACTTGCTACAAGTTTGGTTGGAATAGCTCTCTACATATGGCACTGCTTATACAATAAAGAACTACACGAGAGAATTTTCAAAATGAAATCTTTCTTCCAACTTTCACATTACAGTTTCTTTCAAACTTATCATAAAAGTAACTGTGTAATGTGCGCAAAAGAAAAACTTGATAAGCGTGTAACCTTCTGGAATACAGTGTTTTGAACAAAAATTTCACTATTCAGCCACAACAACACAAGATACATTTGGAGAAAAAAAGAGAAACATTTGAAGAAAATAATGTTTTTCCAACTGTTATCTACAGGGATAACTGCCATGCTTTGTGATTGTGTGACAATAAGTGGCACAGTATATACTATCTGGGTGAAAAAGAAAAAGGATTAAACTAACTCTCTTAGAAGCTAATATTTCACAGTCAGTAAAGAAATTGAATTAGAAAAGAGATGTAATACTTCAGTAAGAAAACAATGCCTCCACAAAGTACTTATAGGAAAGAAAAAAGGTTTTAGAGTGGCCTTCACAATCCTTAGAACTGGTTATTATTAAACTCTGGGGGGGGGACTCAAACAAGCAGACCTAATCATATTTTTGCTAATCAGGAAACACAGTAATGGGGTAATGGGGTAATGGGTAATGGGGAACTTTAACTACCTGGACATCAACTGGGAAACAAACTCTGTGAGTGGAAAATGAAACAGATTCCTGCCATGTCTGACAACTTTTTCATCTAAAAGGTGGAGGAGGGAACTAGAGGGTCAGCTATACTGGACTTAATTCTTACTAATAGGGATGAAATGGTTGAGGGAGTGTAAACTGTAGGAACTTTGGGGGAGAGTGACCTTGTTGTACTAGAATTCACCATAATACAGGCATAGGTAACTGAACAAAGTCAGACTGATGTTTCAGACTTTAGGAGAGATAACTTCAATGAGCTGAGAGATTAGGAAGGATTCCATGGATGGAAATCCTAAAGGGAAAAACAGTTCATGATGTTTGTGGAACACTGAAAAACAAGATAATAAAGGTCCAAACAAAATCAGCATGGTTGTACAAAGAACTCTCTAACAAAGTGCAAGAAAAAAAGAACAACTATAACAACTGGAAACAGGATACACAACTAGAACAGAATACACAGCCCAAATATACTGCTCACAAAAATAAAGGGAACGCAAACTCCTTCAGTTCCATGTTAAAATGTTCCCTTTATTTTTGTGAGCAGTATGTAAAGGATGGAGTCATGAAGGCTAAGAGCTGACGTAGTTCTAATATTCAAAAAAGAGAAAAAGTGGATCCAGAAAACTACAGACTAATCAGCTTGACATAAATACTAAAGAAAATCCTGGAAAAGATAATCAAGCAGTGGATTTGTAAGCACCAGGAAATAAACAAAGTGGTTACTAGAAGCCAGCATGATTTTGTTAAAAGCAGATCATGTCAAACAAACCTTATTGTCTGCTTTGATAAGATGACTAATTAATGGGTTAAGGAGACACTTTGCATATAATATATTTAGCCTTCAGTAAGGTATTTGACAAAATTGACTACAGCCTATTTCTTGGTAAGATAGAACAATGTGGAATAGATAGTACCACCGCAAGGTACCACTCAACATGTGGTCTACATCTACATGGAAGCATATAACCTAGATAAGGAGATTGAAGGGCTCTCCTAAAAATTTGCAGATGACACCAAGCTGGGGGAAATTGCTAACGCTTTGAAAAATGGACTCAAGATTCAGAAGGGCCTTGACAGACTTGAGCATTGGGCCGTATCCAACAAGATGCAGCTCAGTGGTGAGAAAAGTTAAGGTCCTGCACTTAGGCAGGAAAACCAAATGCATAAATAGAGAATAGACAGTACTTGGCTCAACAGTAATCCCTACGAGAGAGATCTATGTATCTTGGTGGACCACCACTTAAGTATGAACCAGCAGTGTACTGCAGTTGCCAAAAAAGCTTATGCAGTCCTAGGCTGCATCAACACAGGAACAGCATCAAGTTCACAAGAAGTGATAGCACAATGCCAAGAAGTAAGGTCATACTGGAATACTGCATCCAATTCCCTTTACCATACAAAAAAGATGCTGAAACCTGGAAATAGTGCATAGAAGAGCAACAATGATACCGGGTCTGGAGGCTAAACCATATAATGACTGTCTAAGGGAAATTTAGGTATGTTTAGCCTAACGAAGAGAACAGGTTTTTAAGACAAGATTGGAAAACCATTTGTCCAGGATGGAATAAAGACTCCTACCTTGGACAGGGAGTTTGACTAAAAGACTCCCAAGTCCCTTCTAGTCCTATGATTCTATGATTCTATATTCCTGAACCTTAAAGTTTTTGCAAGGAAACAATTCCTAAAGCAAGAATAGACATATTCTTAGCTGGCTACAGGAAATAAGAAAATGTTGCATCTACAAAGGATCTGTTGACAACTAGTATAATGGATAAACAGCACATCCTTGGTTGAATATAGCATCTCTCATACAATTGCCAAGTAGCTCTTTTTAAATCTCAGCTGTACATACTTTGAATATCATACAAAGGCAATGTTTTGGAGCTGGTAGTCACTCTCTGTTATTCATGAAAACAGCTTCATTTTTAAAGACTTATGTACAGGTTGAAAAAATATGTCACTGCTTTAAGAGTAATATTGCTAAAAGCAGAGTCCTTTTGTTTGTTAGGCTTGCATCTGAAAAAAACAGCAGAATTTCTGCATCACCATGGAACTAAAGCACCATGGAACTAAAGCACTGAAGGCAGGACAAGAAGCAATGGATGGAAACTAATCAAGGAAAGAAGCAGTCTAGAACTAAGGAGAAACTTCCTGACAGTGAGAACAATTAACCAGTGGAACAACCTGCCTCCAGAAGCAGTGAATGCTCCAACACTGGAAGTTTTTAAGAAGAGACTGGACAGCCATTTGTCCGAAATGGTATAGGGTTTCCTGCCTGAGCAGGGGGTTGGACTAGATGACCTCCAAGGTCCCTTCCAACTTTATTATT
>NW_015386112.1:394960-398941 GCF_001527695.2 Protobothrops mucrosquamatus | reverse complement strand
GCAGTGAATGCTCCAACACTGGAAGTTTTTAAGAAGAGACTGGACAGCCATTTGTCCGAAATGGTATAGGGTTTCCTGCCTGAGCAGGGGGTTGGACTAGATGACCTCCAAGGTCCCTTCCAACTTTATTATTATTATTATTATTATTATTATTATTATTATTATTATTATTATTATTATTATTATTATTATTATTATTTCTTCCAAATCATTTTTAAAGTGTGTACAGTTCTAAGAAATAATTATATGTCTGGTCTTTGAGGACTGCTATAAGAAATACAAAGAGAAGTATTTTGAAAGCTTACATCTATTACAGAAATGTTTCTATAATATAAACAATATTACAAGTATAATACTTATTTTACAAAATAACTTTTTAAAATAGAATAAAAACATTATATTATTAGTGGCTTCATTTTATTTTCCTAAAATTTGCTATAATGTCTGCCTACATTTAATTAATTGTACATTTAATTAATTAATAGCTGCATTTAATTGTTATATACTTTGCTCTACTTTTTAAACAACTAGGGGATATAGTAAGAAAAGAAAAGGGGCAAATAATTGTCAAAGTAATAAGTCAATGTGAAACAGCCATAATTGTGAAAGCAACAATTTTCTTCTGATTACCGAACTAGATTTTCTCAAATTATATATAAAGAATATAATTTGAAATCCTGTGTATATAATCTTCACAAGAAAACCAAACATGGTAACAAAGATTTTTTGTAAATGCAGAGAAGCCATAATTTATGCCAAGAACATGCTGATCTGTTACAAAAACCTGTTCTGCAATGGGGCAAGGGGCAAATCTTTTACAAGTCTTTTTCCATGGCT
The DNA here is from genome assembly GCF_001527695.2 of Protobothrops mucrosquamatus. Classification (NCBI taxonomy): domain Eukaryota; kingdom Metazoa; phylum Chordata; class Lepidosauria; order Squamata; family Viperidae; genus Protobothrops; species Protobothrops mucrosquamatus. The sequence continues at coordinate 398,104 of NW_015386112.1, read as the reverse complement.
CTGAATGAACAGGAAATAAATATAAAGTACCCATTAGTTTGCAATGGAATAAGAAAAGCAAAGGCTGAGAGGAAGAAAAAAGCCATCAACATTCCCTGGGTCAGCTTTTATAATAACTGTAAGTTGGTTTTTTTCACAGTGCAGCTTCACTTACTATTTACTACAAAACATGGCCGAAAAGGTTTTATTTTGGGTTTTTTTGTCTACCAAAATCTTTCAAAAACCAAACCTTGAAAAGGCAATCTAACACAGAATAAAAAAGGACTTCATTTTTGAAAAGTTGCTAGTAATATTTGCTTTCATTTCCAATATCATTTTTCCCTTCGTACAACCTATTACTGCCTTGGATTTATTAACTGACATTGCTCAAGAGTACATTGAAACACTTTTCAGTTCACAGAAAGATGATAAAAGAGATCATGTATTGTATGTTCATCAACATAAAACTAGTAGAAAACCATATTTCCAAATAAATCCAGCAGAACTACAAATACAGCTTTTTCTTCCACTGAAGATACAATGGATTCACACAACTAAACCACCTTGGTACAGATCACTAATTCTGCAGATTATTGAAATATGAGACTACCTTACATTAGGATCAAATAATGTAGACTTCAGGGATGATTTAAAAAAAGACACTCTGGTGGCCATGGTCAAAGCGCTCATTAAGTCTTAACAAAATGCTACAAATTACATGTAATACGTTCAAAGTCTGCAACAAACATTATAGTATAAAGTATAAAGACAGTTTAAGAATGTAGTGCTGTCAGATACCAGCCTGAAATAAAAATGATAGCTTAGACAACAGAAATGGCATTGCTCCGTTCTTATTAACTGAAATGCAGTCAGTACCCATTTTACATTGTTTTTTAAAACTTAAGAAATGTGGTCCGCTGACATTTGGGTTAATAAAATAAAAGGTGTGACTGACTGTCTATAAAGGAGTGTTTGTGAAACTTTTCCAGATGTGCTCACTGTAATATTTGTGTTCATGCTGGAGTATATTAAATCATTTCAATCTAAAATCCATGCTTCATAATGCTCTAAAGTACTATTTGAATATTTTAATCCCATTGCAGCAACCTGATATAGACAATTCAATTCATACCATACATTCTGGATGTGAGAATTATGTTATTTTGGGGAATAATTAAATCGGAAGAAATATGCAAAGAATAGAAGAATGGGCGATCTTTTTCTGTGTAGAGTCCTATTTAATCAGGACGATGAAAACCAAAACTGAATGTAGCTATAGTTTCTGAAATCCTTTGTCTCTCTGCAAATGTGGAAGAACTGAATAAATTTTCCAAAAGTTGAATTTATCATAAGTAAAAGCCTTCAGAAACTGGTATGGGACTATCCATCCCAATATAACAGAAGGCAGATTCTGAATAAAATTATGGTTAAAAAGCAGACTTTTTCATCTCACTCATTTAAAACATGGGCATGAATTCTGCCTTATAACTCAGCTAGACAATTCCAGTATGAGAGAGAATATGGGATAAGAAATTCCTTTAACATACTTCGAGGAGCCTCAGATTCCAGATTTCTATCTATCAAAACATGTTGCAATAGGTTTTCTGATTTCACATGTTTTTTAGGCTCTTTATTTTTAAGGAACAAGAGGAAATTTTTATATAAAATGTATTCAATATATAAAATGTATTCAATATCATTTTTGTAATACATGGTGTAGATATTAGATAAGTTGCCGACTTTTATATTTTAGATCTTTCCTTTGAATATGAAGTATACTATAACACAGGGCTTTTCAACCAGTGGTACGGGTACCACCTGTGGTACATTGGCACCTGGCAGGTGGTATGCGACCATCCTACAAAAGTGGTAGCAGGGGAGGGGAATGAGCTGAACCAGTGGCAGCACCGCACAAGCCTGAGGGAGAGATGGCTGGAGCTGCAGGGCTGTCAGGGCTCAGCGGAAGCGCCAGGATCAGTGCCGCTTTCCAGCTGATCGGCGCTTCTTTGGGGCTGTCAGGGCTCAGTGGAAACGCTAGGAGGCGTGCCAGGCTCCACTTGGAGCTTGGCGCTGATCCTGGTGCTTCTGCTGAGCCCTGAAGAAGCACCAATCAGCTGGAAAGCAGCACTGATCCTGACGCTTCTGCTGAGCCCAGAAGAAGCGCCGATCAGCTGAAATGTTGCAGCATCTCCAGGGTCTTGTGATTTACATTCAGATGCTTGGCAACTGATTCATATTTATGACGGTCACAGTGTCCCAGGGTCATGTGAAGTGACCAAAACCTCCTGCAACAACCCAGTAGACGGGGGGAATAAAAACCAAACACCCCCATCCCACCCCCAGTGCCAATCCTCAACAGAAATGCTCACCACAATGAAAACCTTGTACAGGAGGAAGAGCACTGCTGGGCGGGCAGGCAGGTGTCTTGCTCGGCTGTGGCTTGGGGGGCACTTTTTTCAGTGCCATTGTAACTTTGAACAGTCACTAAGTGAACTGTTGTAAGTCGAGGACTACCTGTACTTTTATCACTTTTTTCCTTTTTTTTTGGTCATCAAGTTTTTGACACCTTGCTGGGCGACTGGTGGTACTCGGATGTTGCCATATCCTAAAAGTGGTACAATGGGTGAAAAGGTTGAAAAGCCCTGCTATAACAGACAAAAAACAGCAAATTTATTTCAGTTATTTCGGCTGAAGAATGCTAACACATATAGAACAAATGTAATGCCAAATCACATTGCAACTATTTTACTGCTATCTTATTTCTTGCAAATGGCCAATAGGAATAAATTGTCCAAATTTTAAAATATTCACTTGATAATATTAAAGAATTGAAAAGTTCTAATTTTTTGATGTGACACTGAAACTATTTTTATCAAAGTGACCTAGAAATAGAATTTCTCTTTATTTTCTATTTTTAAAATTTTGCTTTGTTTTATCTAAAACCAAAACTAGAATCAGATAGCTGCAAAGACCTATAAAGTTTTCCAGGATCAATATTTGAAGGTTTTCTTGAAGTTTAGAAAAAAAATATCAATTTCTTTTAAGGCCATTGCCTGAGGAAAATAGTATTTGGTTTAAAATATCCAATTTTGTTTCATATAAACAGATCTGTCAGCAGAGATGTAAATAACTTAATAGTCACTGCTTGCAAAGGACCAGAAAGCT
>NW_015386112.1:387536-392705 GCF_001527695.2 Protobothrops mucrosquamatus | reverse complement strand
TTACATGTCTCAGACTCCATTTATTTCTCTTTACAGGTTGTCCTGCTAAGTCAAGGACCACAGCCATACATATTGATCAATAAATGACAAGAAATAATTTAAGATGGCAGTGTCAATTAATATCTTTAAGGCTATTTACCCACACCTCACAGACTCAGCCTTGTGGGAAACAGGAAGGCATTTATTCTGCTAACAAAAATCTAAACTCAAAGCAGGCATGAAATCTGAATCTCTGATACAATCCAGTGGGAGAAAGGTAGTGAAGAAAAACAAACTCATATTCACAAATGAAATCCTACCCAATCCAAGAAAATGTATAGTTAGGAACACTAGATATAAAATCAATTAATAGATTAAATTCTAGTATTTAAAATCTGGTGTGACTCACTTAACTACCTTGAGAACAACAGAAATTCTGATCTCAGTTGTGATCGTAAGTCATGGAGCTATCAATAGTAAGAATTATTATTCTCTAAGGGAAAAAAGAATCTATTTCCCTTCTTGTAAATTCTATTTAAAATCATGTTCTATTTCACTACCAATTCAATTAACTTTTCAAAAGAACCCAATTGTTCCATTGTCTGTCTCTTATTCAGCAAACATTGTGCCACGAAAATATCCTGTGCCTCTAAAATAAATTATATACATATTGTTTTCAGAATGCTGTCGTTTCTGCAAATCTTTTTAACAACAAAAAGTTTATTTCAAAAATAGCAATCAAGCAAAGAAGAATATTTATATATTATATCTATCTTGAGGTACCTGACTAAAAACAGAATTAAAGTATTTTGCTCAATTCCAGAAAAAATATTTTGCTATGATCTTAACTCAAAGTAAGCTGAGTCATCAGATTTCAATAAAACTAGGTTTGTCTGATATATATGGGAGATATTTATCACTTGTACTTTTTTAATTCCCTCTACAGATCTTTTGAAATAATAATATGAAATAATAATAATAAGACCCGGGGTAGGGGCGGGGGGGGTAGCGGTCATTATAAGGGAGAGCCTTTGTCCTAGGGAGACCACTGTGCCTCAGATAGACGGTGTGGAGTCCCTCCTTGTGAAATGGGGGCAAGGGGTTCAAGTGGGCTTGCTGATTATATACCTGGCTCCCTGCTATGTATCAACAGCCCTGCCTGAGCTAGCAGACGTGATAGCCGGGGTGGCGGTTGGGANGACAGCCATTTGTCCGAAATGGTATAGGGTTTCCTGCCTGAGCAGGGGGTTGGACTAGATGACCTCCAAGGTCCCTTCCAACTTTATTATTATTATTATTATTATTATTATTATTATTATTATTATTATTATTATTATTATTATTATTATTATTATTATTATTATTATTATTATTATTATTATTATTATTATTATTATTTCTTCCAAATCATTTTTAAAGTGTGTACAGTTCTAAGAAATAATTATATGTCTGGTCTTTGAGGACTGCTATAAGAAATACAAAGAGAAGGATTTTGAAAGCTTACATCTATTACAGAAATGTTTCTATAATATAAACAATATTACAAGTATAATACTTATTTTACAAAATAACTTTTTAAAATAGAATAAAAACATTATATTATTAGTGGCTTCATTTTATTTTCCTAAAATTTGCTATAATGTCTGCCTACATTTAATTAATTGTACATTTAATTAATTAATAGCTGCATTTAATTGTTATATACTTTGCTCTACTTTTTAAGCAACTAGGGGATATAGTAAGAAAAGAAAAGGGGCAAATAATTGTCAAAGTAATAAGTCAATGTGAAACAGCCATAATTGTGAAAGCAACAATTTTCTTCTGATTACCGAACTAGATTTTCTCAAATTATATATAAAGAATATAATTTGAAATCCTGTGTATATAATCTTCACAAGAAAACCAAACATGGTAACAAAGATTTTTTGTAAATGCAGAGAAGCCATAATTTATGCCAAGAACATGCTGATCTGTTACAAAAACCTGTTCTGCAATGGGGCAAGGGGTGAATCTTTTACAAGTCTTTTTCCATGGCTCTGAATGAACAGGAAATAAATATAAAGTACCCATTAGTTTGCAATGGAATAAGAAAAGCAAAGGCTGAGAGGAAGAAAAAAGCCATCAACATTCCCTGGGTCAGCTTTTATAATAACTGTAAGTTGGTTTTTTTCACAGTGCAGCTTCACTTACTATTTACTACAAAACATGGCTGAAAAGGTTTTATTTTGGGTTTTTTTGTCTACCAAAATCTTTCAAAAACCAAACCTTGAAAAGGCAATCTAACACAGAATAAAAAAGGACTTCATTTTTGAAAAGTTGCTAGTAATATTTGCTTTCACTTCCAATATCATTTTTCCCTTCGGACAACCTATTACTGCCTTGGATTTATTAACTGACATTGCTCAAGAGTACATTGAAACACTTTTCAGTTCACAGAAAGATGATAAAAGAGATCATGTATTGCATGTTCATCAACATAAAACTAGTAGAAAACCATATTTCCAAATAAATCCAGCAGAACTACAAATACAGCTTTTTCTTCCACTGAAGATACAATGGATTCACACAACTAAACCACCTTGGTACAGATCACTAATTCTGCAGATTATTGAAATATGAGACTACCTTACATTAGGATCAAATAATGTAGACTTCAGGGATGATTTTAAAAAAGACACTCTGGTGGCCATGGTCAAAGCGCTCATTAAGTCTTAACAAAATGCTACAAATTACATGTAATAACATGTTCAAAGTCTGCAACAAACATTATAGTATAAAGTATAAAGACAGTTTAAGAATGTAGTGCTGTCAGATACCAGCCTGAAATAAAAATGATAGCTTAGACAACAGAAATGGCATTGCTCCGTTCTTATTAACTGAAATGCAGTCAGTACCCATTTTACATTGTTTTTTAAAACTTAAGAAATGTGGTCCGCTTCAGACCTGACATTTGGGTTAATAAAATAAAAGGTGTGACTGACTGTCTATAAAGGAGTGTTTGTGAAACTTTTCCAGATGTGCTCACTGTAATATTTGTGTTCATGCTGGAGTATATTAAATCATTTCAATCTAAAATCCATGCTTCATAATGCTCTAAAGTACTATTTGAATATTTTAATCCCATTGCAGCAACCTGATATAGACAATTCAATTCATACCATACATTCTGGATGTGAGAATTATGTTATTTTGGGGAATAATTAAATCGGAAGAAATATGCAAAGAATAGAAGAATGGGCGATCTTTTTCTGTGTAGAGTCCTATTTAATCAGGACGATGAAAATCAAAACTGAATGTAGCTATAGTTTCTGAAATCCTTTGTCTCTCTGCAAATGTGGAAGAACTGAATAAATTTTCCAAAAGTTGAATTTATCATAAGTAAAAGCCTTCAGAAACTGGTATGGGTCTATCCATCCCAATATAACAGAAGGCAGATTCTGAATAAAATTATGGTTAAAAAGCAGACTTTTTCATCTCACTCATTTAAAACATGGGCATGAATTCTGCCTTATAACTCAGCTAGACAATTCCAGTATGAGAGAGAATATGGGATAAGAAATTCCTTTAACATACTTCGAGGAGCCTCAGATTCCAGATTTCTATCTATCAAAACATGTTGCAATAGGTTTTCTGATTTCACATGTTTTTTAGGCTCTTTATTTTTAAGGAACAAGAGGAAATTTTTATATAAAATGTATTCAATATATAAAATGTATTCAATACCATTTTTGTAATACATGGTGTAGATATTAGATAAGTTGCCGACTTTTATATTTTAGATCTTTCCTTTGAATATGAAGTATACTATAACACAGGGCTTTTCAACCAGTGGTACGGGTACCACCTGTGGTACATTGGCACCTGGCAGGTGGTATGCGACCATCCTACAAAAGTGGTAGCAGGGGAGGGGAATGAGCTGAACCAGTGGCAGCACCGCACAAGCCTGAGCGAGAGATGGCTGGAGCTGCAGGGCTGTCAGGGCTCAGCGGAAGCGCCAGGATCAGTGCCGCTTTCCAGCTGATTGGCGCTTCTTTGGGGCTGTCAGGGCTCAGTGGAAACGCTAGGAGGCGTGCCAGGCTCCACTTGGAGCTTGGCGCTGATCCTGGTGCTTCTGCTGAGCCCTGAAGAAGCACCAATCAGCTGGAAAGCAGCACTGATCCTGACGCTTCTGCTGAGCCCAGAAGAAGCGCCGATCAGCTGAAATGTTGCAGCATCTCCAGGGTCTTGTGATTTACATTCAGATGCTTGGCAACTGATTCATATTTATGATGGTCACAGTGTCCCAGGGTCATGTGAAGTGACCAAAACCTCCTGCAACAACCCAGTAGACGGGGGGAATAAAAACCAAACACCCCCATCCCACCCCCAGTGCCAATCCTCAACAGAAATGCTCACCACAATGAAAACCTTGTACAGGAGGAAGAGCACTGCTGGGCGGGCAGGCAGGTGTCTTGCTCGGCTGTGGCTTGGGGGCACTTTTTTCAGTGCCATTGTAACTTTGAACAGTCACTAAGCGAACTGTTGTAAGTCGAGGACTACCTGTACTTTTATCACTTTTTTCCTTTTTTTTTGGTCATCAAGTTTTTGACACCTTGCTAGGCGACTGGTGGTACTCGGATGTTGCCATATCCTAAAAGTGGTACAATGGGTGAAAAGGTTGAAAAGCCCTGCTATAACAGACAAAAAACAGCAAATTTATTTCAGTTATTTCGGCTGAAGAATGCTAACACATATAGAACAAATGTAATGCCAAATCACATTGCAACTATTTTACTGCTATCTTATTTCTTGCAAATGGCCAATAGGAATAAATTGTCCAAATTTTAAAATATTCACTTGATAATATTAAAGAATTGAAAAGTTCTAATTTTTTGATGTAACACTGAAACTATTTTTATCAAAGTGACCTAGAAATAGAATTTCTCTTTATTTTCTATTTTTAAAATTTTGCTTTGTTTTATCTAAAACCAAAACTAGAATCAGATAGCTGTAAAGACCTATAAAGTTTTCCAGGATCAATATTTGAAGGTTTTCTTGAAGTTTAGAAAAAAAATATCAATTTCTTTTAAGGCCATTGCCTGAGGAAAATAGTATTTGGTTTAAAATATCCAATTTTGTTTCATATAAACAGATCTGTCAGCAGAGATGTAAATAACTTAATAGTCACTGCTTGCAAAGGACCAGAAAGCT
>NW_015386112.1:384706-387509 GCF_001527695.2 Protobothrops mucrosquamatus | reverse complement strand
AAAGACCTATAAAGTTTTCCAGGATCAATATTTGAAGGTTTTCTTGAAGTTTAGAAAAAAAATATCAATTTCTTTTAAGGCCATTGCCTGAGGAAAATAGTATTTGGTTTAAAATATCCAATTTTGTTTCATATAAACAGATCTGTCAGCAGAGATGTAAATAACTTAATAGTCACTGCTTGCAAAGGACCAGAAAGCTTTTGTGCTTTTTATTGTAAAGACACCAAGAGAGCTTAAGTCCACAAACAAATCTTTATGGAACGGATCTGCCTACTTGGCCCACCCAAGAAAGTAAGCAGATCTACAACATACACATTTCAACTTAGCTAGAAATTTAAGACTGAAAAATAGAAATAGGTGACAAGGTGCAGTAGTTCATCCCAGATAGAATTAGCATCCTGTGTTCAGCTAAAACAGTTATAAACAAACCACAGAAATATGTTCTGGTAGCTGTGCCACTTTGGCCGTGAAGCTAGGAAACGTTTCTGAATTAACCAAGCCTTAGTTTTCACTAAACCATGCTTACTTCAGAACAGATATACCGTAGATGCTGGCCATACAGAATTCCCTTTGTTGTAAACTGTTCTATTTGAAGGAAAAATGGCTCATTATTATTCTTCATTCTCATGATCTGCTAAAATTATTAGGTTCTTTAGAACTCAAGCTAAGTGCAACTTCTGAGAGTACAACCTGCAAATTATAGTTCTGTGCAATTTTACAATCTACTTTACTAGTAATGCAACTCTAGTACTGAATCTTAAAGATTAGAAAAACAATGGGAACATAACATATTGTTTCTTATTGTAAAAATAAGTAAAAATATTTACTGGCAGAATAATGTGCTTCATTTTAATTATTTGGTAAAAAAAATTTAAAACAGCTGAAATCACGTAGTGTGTATATTTTTCATGGAATTACGCCAACACAGAATTTTATAATACCTCTTATCTGTCAGAAATTGTCAGTAATCTTATCAGGATTCACTCAGAGATCTTGTCCAGTTTATCTAATACTCCAGTCTCACAAAATCTGCTACTAATAATTTAGATCTTAGTAAATCAATCAGAATAGAGCTAGAAGGTACCCTGGAGGTCTTCCAGTCCAACCCCCAGCTCAAGCAGGAGACCCTATATCATTTCAGACAAGTGATTGCCAGTCTCTTCTTAACCCCCCCCCCGTGATGAAATACCCACAACTTCTGAAGCTGTTCTACTGGTTAACTGTCCTCACTGTTAGGAAGTTTCTCCTTAATTCCAGGTGGTTTCTCTCCTTGATTAGTTTCCATCCATTGTTTCTCGTCTGCCCCCTGTTGCTTTGGAAAATAAATTGACCTCCTCCTCTTTGTGGCAGCCTCTCAAATACTGGAATGCTGTTATCATGTTTCCCCACCCCCCAATCCTTTTCTTTAGACTAGCCAAACTCAAATCCTGCAACCGATCTTCTTATGTTTTAGTACATCTCTCTACTGACTGAAGATCTGCAATTGCTGTTTCAAATACACATACACTTCTAAGATGACTACATTGGCAACATCACTTTTAATTTTAGGGAACTGAGAAAATAAGAAAACAGTTTCGCTTAAATAAAATGTTGCTAAGATGCAAAGGTCACTTGGTGAGAAAGGTATCAAAAAGGAAAAATGCTCTAAAGATAAGCATACATGACTTTTCAAGTTTCTATTCTGAATTATTTTGGGGGCATTTAGGATTCAGTATGGATATTATGTATTTCTTTTTCTGGGCATTAAAAATAAAAAAATAAAAAGAAAAGATGCTTAATCAATGGTGCCTTTTTTTCTTTCTTTTCTATTGCTAGTCAGAACTTCTCTGGAAGACAGATATCAGGTATTTCTGAATTCCATGGATCTTTCTAGTAGTTTCAACATTACAGTTTTATGTATCTGCATCACTGTAGATTTATTAAATTATATTATCATGGCAAATCATGCAACCTCTGATACACAAACTGAAATATTAATTTATTACTGCTCATTTATAGTTGCATTTATCTGATTACAGTCCAGCTTTGTGAAGAAATAGCTTGCCAAGTACATTAGTCCTAAAATTTTAGGAAATGATTTATAAATTGCAGTTACCATTAAACTGAATATGTTTTTATTACTTTGATATCCAGTCTTCAGGAAATGAGCTCCTTATTTCTATTATTTTTTGAAATGGTATGAACATTAAAAAAATTACATGCTTGATAGCTTTTATAACTTCAATATTCATTCTTGTTAATGATTTTCTCCAACAACAGATACTCATAATGTTTTTACTTTCAAAAATATTTTAGAAAACAGCTTAAAATGTTCAAACAACTATAACTTAACTTCCTCTTAAGTATTAACTCATGCAACACCACAGCAAGTGTGAATCCTTTACGTTCAGATTTTCCATAAATCTGAGCCAATTAAACCCACTGTTCTCAGTATCAGCATTCCCTCATTCCCATCATTATTCATTCAAGGAAAATTGTAAATAAAAGGACTGTAAAAAAGGAAAACCACTACATCTGAAATATTCCCAAGGACTCATTCGCTTGCACCAACAAAGGTTGTGCCCTTTGGTCAAATTAATAAAGAGAGAATGATGAATTAGTTTCTTACATGTCTCAGACTCCATTTATTTCTCTTTACAGGTTGTCCTGCTAAGTCAAGGACCACAGCCATACATATTGATCAATAAATGACAAGAAATAATTTAAGATGGCAGTGTCAATTAATATCTTTAAGGCTATTTACCCACACCTCACAGACTCAGCCTTGTGGGAAACAGGAAGGCATTTATTCTGCTAACAAAAA